>NC_056729.1:1352679456-1352809456 GCF_019279795.1 Protopterus annectens | reverse complement strand
CCTGTGGCTGGGAAATTGGAAATTCACCCTTACCCTGGCACCTATGTGTCTGATGGACAGAGACAGACATTAAATTATGCCCTAGCTAACATACATTTGTTTTAATAATGTCTAAAGCACAATAACTTGTAGGATACACTTGGGTTGCACAGCTAGGCTTATAAAATGCATAGTGTTGTTTATCGATTATGAACCTAAGAAGCAGAAACAAGAGCAAGGAAGAAAGTCATAGCAATGTAGATACTACCAGAGCTAGATGAAGCTCAAGTAAGGGTGGCATACCTAATAAAGAGCCCCCTGATATGGCTTTGTTCTCATCCTAACAGATGCTAGATGGGGCTCATCTATTAAGACGACTGCTGAAATATTACTATTCCCACCCCACTGTGCATCAATTAGCATACTTTCTGCTTTATCTGCTAATTTGGAAAAATAGTAAAAAGCTTGCAATAGAATACATTTTTTGCAAGTCGCATAAACCTTTGCAGATTTTAAAGAAGTATTAAATAAATGTGTAGATTTTACTGGGACAAAATTTACTTCCTGCAATTAAAGAAGTAGAATGCATCTAGAACCTGAGTACAACATTTATACTCTCTCATCATTTTGTAAGCACTTGAAGAGATCTGATGAAACTCACAGTGTAATAACTTATTTTCTGTGAATGAAGTGGATAATAAAAGTGTATTTTTCTTCCTTTATTTGAAATTTTCATGCAATCATAACTCTGCTTTCTGAAAAATCAGGGACAAAGACAAGAATATTAAATCAGTGGCAAAGGCAACAACAAGAGAGAAAATCAGGAAGGAGTTGTATTTATTTTTATTTCTAAGCATTATTCATCATAAAGTGGTTAGAATAAATAGAATTGTATTACTGTCCATTTT
This sequence comes from Protopterus annectens, assembly GCF_019279795.1. Classification (NCBI taxonomy): domain Eukaryota; kingdom Metazoa; phylum Chordata; order Ceratodontiformes; family Protopteridae; genus Protopterus; species Protopterus annectens. The sequence continues at coordinate 1,352,808,569 of NC_056729.1, read as the reverse complement.
TTGAAGAATTTAAGCTATGTAAATTAAATTACTACAGTGTTTCAGTAGCAAATGTATTCATTACTTTGCCAAAAATTACAAAATTCTGTAAGACATTATCAGTATCTTAGCTGCACTTTGTGACCTAGCTGTGACTGATTCACTAGACATCTGGACACAGAAAGCCTGTAAGTATATTTTTTGGCACTTAATATGTTATCAGTGATAGTCAACAAAACTGTGCTGCATTTATTGAATTGCTTGAGATTACTTTTCTTGGTGTCTGCATTTTGTTTTCTGTTTTATGGCTAGTTAATAAATCTGTATTGCTTTTACTTAATTTGCTTGATATTTCTGGCACTGTCTAGATTCTGTTCAGCTGGTTGCATAGTGGGGGTTGTCTACCTTCTTTTGTAGCCAGCCTAACCAAGGTGTGAGCATAGCTTTTTGTGTTATCTGATTCCCTGAGGCTCTTATGTTTTCCTTTATACTACTGTATAAGGAGTTACAATTCTGTGAGACAGTATCAGTATCCTAGCTGCTCTTTGTGACCTAGCTGTGACTGATTCAATAGAAATCTGGATACAGAAAGCCTATAAGTGTATTTTTTGGCACTTAATCTGTTATCAGTGATAGTCAACAAAATTATGCTGTATTTATTGATTTGCTTGAGATTGCTTTTCTTGGTGTCTTGCATTTTGTTTTAGTTAACAAAACTGTGCTGCATTTATTGATTTGCTTGAAATTGTTTTTCTTGGTGTCTTGCATTTAGTTTTAGTTAATAAAACTGTGCTGCATTTAATGATTTGCTTGAAATGGCTTTTCTTGGTGTCTTGCATTTTCCCACCCTTCCACTGTAGTGTTGGTGTGTTCTTAAAGTTGGTAGCTTTGGAATTTCCTGCCCCTGCTGTAAATTTGATTTTGGACACTCCTCGCAGTCCATCTCATTTGCTTACTGTACTGAGTACAAGGAGATCATTTGGGTAGGACTACCCCCTACTTCTTTGATTTTGGACACTCCCCTCAATCCCATCTCTTCAGCTCATTCTACTGTGTACAGAAAGAGCATTTGGGAAGCTCAAACACCTTAGTTTCTTAACCTTGAATTATCTTCTGTTCCTTCCTTCTCCACAAAACAAAAAAAAAATGACACTTTATTAATTTATTTATTGTGTTTTTCTTCCATACTGTTAAGTGTTGAAGTGGTTTTATTATGCTTTATTTATTACTGCTTGTTAGTAGTCTGATTAAATTTGTCTGTTATTCTAACCCTCTTAGTTTTGGTTTTAGCACTTGGGTTTCAGGCCAGTTATTTTACATATAACAATGTTTTTGTGGTCTACACTGTTGTGGACAAACCCTTATCAAAACCCTTTCTCCCCAAGTCCATCTAAGTTTCAGAACACTATGTCTGGACGATTCTCATCAGTTTCTCCTGCCAGCCTGGTTGACATGGGCATAGTGAGACAGTGTAGCAACTGCCTCATGTTTACTGACAACCCACTTCTCCTAGCACATAATTTTTCTACTTGCGAGAGATGTGTGTATGTCAGTAAACTGGAACCCATGCTCTCTCACGCCTCAGTCAGTACCCCTGACAAAGAGGAGATTGCCAGCACAAACACCACACCACCCACATCACATAGCCAAGCAAAGCACACACCCATATATAAAGAGGTCCTCAATAAAAACTTACCTAAACAGCAGAGACCTCCAAAACACATTCACAGACATTCCACGGCCAACACCAAACACATCACAGACAGCAAACGACACACCAGTGTCTCACAAACACAGCCCATAAGACATAACAATAGACTCATACAGCCCATAAAGCACAACATTAAACCAAACATGCTAGTCATTGGTGACTCAATTGTGAGACACACCAATGTCCCCCTCACCAGGCTCGACAAGGAGAAGATCACAGTCAGTTGTCTGTCAGGTGCCAGAATCTGCCACATCACACACGAACTTAAGTCTCTCCACAACAGGTACACTTCTGATTCTGTCATTGTTCATGTTGGTGTGAATGACTTGAGATGTACCTCCCTGGATTTTATGAAGAGAGACATGCTTGAGCTGTCATAGTAGGTTTCTCAGGCAGGTATGACCCTAGCCCTAAGCAGCATCCTACCTTCACCAAGAATGATACCACAGTATCAACAAAAAATAATTGGTTTAGTTTTTGGTGTCATTCCAAGGGGATCCAGTATCTGTCTGCCTGGTATGACATGGTTGACAGACCTCAATGCTTTGCCAGAGATGACCTCCACTTGTCACTCCAGGGATTCAGTATTCTGGCCAAGGCTCTTGCCTCCCCCAATATGCCTTTTTAGGCAATGTCCCACAGACAAATCCTCCAACATAAAAGATCTGTCAAAAAACAAATTGAAGATCATGATGCTTAACGCTAGAAGCCTTAACCTGAAAATGCACTCACTGGAAGCTCTCCTAGCACTGGAAGATGCTGACATCTGTGCAGTCATAGAAGCTTGGTTCAAGGTTGCAGAGAGCACCTCTGCCTTACCAGGCTATACCTCATTTCACACATTCTGACCCCAAAATGAGGTCAGGAAGACTAAGGATGCTGGAGTGTCTATGTTCATTAAAGACAAGCACACTTCCAGACTGATTTGCCAGCATGATGCACTAGAACTTCTCCAGGTGCAATTGACAATTGGCAAGACACCCATCCAAGTTATAGCCAGCTATAGACCACCCTCCATGACTCAGGACACCCACTCATCCTACCTGGACCTACTTGAGTCCATCAAGGTACCCCCTAACACCCTGATCCTTTGTGGCTTCAACTACCCCACCATAAACTGGGTGAACTATTCCTGCTCTAATGCATCCCCCCAACTATTCCTTGATTTAATCAATTCTAACGCACTAGATCAGCATGCCTCATCCCCCACAAGGGGAGATAGCATTTTAGACTTACTTATCACCAACATGGGTGACTTCTGCACCACCACCATAGTAAGTTCTTCCATAGTGAGATCAGACCATGGTAAATATATATTTACACTGGATATAAAAAGTGTACACACCCCTGTTAAAATGTCAGGTTTTTGTGATATAACTGAGTAAATGTCAGGAAAATCCTACTAGGACCACTGAACTTTATTTGGGGTTAATCAGAGTCTCTTTAATTGATGCCCTGGCCTCAGCTATACCCAACAGAACTAAAACTTGCTCCTCAAGGAAACACAAACCTATGTGGTGGACATCTTCTAACAACAGACTTTAGAACAAAAGGAAGAAATGGTTGTCCAAGGGTAAAAAGGCACAAATTCCCAAATGGAAAAACTCCCTCCTCAACAAGCAAATTAGATCACTAGTGAAAACCTCCAAAGCCAATTATGAATCAAAACTAGCTTCCGAAACAAAGGCTAACCACCAAGCCTTTTTCAGTTACGTCAGAAAACTCCATGGCAAAGCCCAGGTCTGTTCCAAATTAGTTCTTAATGGGGTCACTTACACTGATCCTGTTGACTTAGCCAACTTGCTAGCAGATAGGTTCAGTGCCCCCCCCCCAAAGGCCCATTTGACATCACTGATACTTGCCCTGCACCTCACATCTCTGTAGATCAAGTGTTAAAGGGCATATCCAAGGCAAAGAACACAGCTTCCATGGGATCTGACATTATTGCAGGCTGTATTCTGCAACATTTCCAGCAAGAAGCACTTGACCCCACCCAGTTTGGATTCATCAAGGGCAGATCTTGCCTGTTGAACCTGGTTGACTTTTTTGAGACTGTCACCAAGGCCCTGGATGAGGGAACATCAGTACACACAACTTACCTTGACTTGGCCAAAGCTTCTGACACAATCCTGCACTCAGGCATCATCAAAAAGCTAACAGAACTTGCCATAAATCCCTTCCTCATCAGATGGGTGGCCAACTAGCTTACTGATAGGACCCACAAGGTCAAAATAGGTGCCACTACCTTCCACAGCAGACCTGTCACTAGTGGTATCCCCCAGGGATCTGTCCTGGGACCCCTATTGTTTGGCATCTACTTCTCAGCGGTCCAGGCAAAGACAAAAGGCCTGCGGCTGACCAAGTTTGCAGATGACTATAAGTTGGGTGCTGTCACTGACTCCCCAAATTATGTTAACATACTTCAAGAGGGCCTCACAACAACAAATGACTGGTGCCAAAGTCATGGCCTTAAGTTAAATGCAAAAAAATGTATTATCATACCATTCGGCAAAAACACAGCCCCTACTGATTACCACATTAGCAGCAACCCCCTAAGCATACAACCTAACCTGTAGTGAGAGACCTGGGTACACAAGTTGACAACAATCTCACATTTGACCATCATGTAGCGGTAGTGGTCAGAAAAGTCTTTTACTTGGTTCATTTCATAAGTAAAGGGATTGCATCCAGAAAAAAAGGAGGTTATTACCTCTCTGTACTCCTCCCTCATTAGGCCAATAATTGAGTACAACGCCCTGTTTGGTATGTACCTCTCCAAACACCTGCACCAACTGCAAAGGCCACAGAAATACATCACAAAGAGAATCCATGGCCTCCAACACCTGTCCTATGTGGACAGGCTCAAATCACTATCACTCTACTCTGTATCATACAGATTCTCAGAGGTGATCTGTGTCTCACCTACAAGGCAATTTCAGACCTTGCACTACTAGAGATGCTCCATATCCATCAGTTCAACTACTTGTGTAGTACCCGATCAAAAGGCTTAATTCTAAAATGTGACATTAACAAAACCTGCTGGAGATGCAGGTTTGTCTCCCAGAGGCTGCCCCATCTCTGGAATAGACTCCCCATCCATGTCAAACAAAGTACGTCACTGACCCTCTTTAAGCGCAACCTTGTTCCACCTGTGTCCCTCATTGACAGGGGTGACAGGTGTTGATCGTGGTTTCTTTTTTGTGGATAAACTCTTGGCTAGGTTTGTAAGGGCCCCACAGCCATTAGCCTAGTAATCTCCTATGATCCTATGATCCTATGAAACGTTATGAGGGACAGAACAAAATTTTGAGTCAAAAACAGGAATATTCCTGAGAATCAGGGACAGTTGAGATCTATGTTGCAAGGTGAGAGACAGTAACTTGGGCATGGCAATTTCATTTGAGAGCACTCAAGAAGAAATTGTTCTGTTTATTATATATAAAAACGAAGTCTTCTGCAAGTGAGACCAGTGCAAGGCCAAGGCCAAACCAAACAAGAAAAAATATAGCCAGCACCAAATGTCAGTGAATGAAAAGGCACAAAATGTAAAGATTAGCACATAAGATTTATTTAAACAAATAAATCCCAGACCGGTTTGAGCCCTAAGGCTTTCATCAGTAGGAGAAAATATTAAACACATAGGTAGTTCACCATACATATTTATAAGGTAAGCCCTCCAATCAGAATTCTTCCCTTCACTCAGATGGTATCCTGTATGAAATAAATATAAAAAATATATGAAAAAAAATATATATATTTAACATAATTAATACAAAAAGTAATAATGATAAATATTATATTCATAAATGATCATTCAAACCAGCAAAAACAAAGCACCCAGTTTGATGATCCAATATTTCTCTTTCTTGTTAAGAATAGAATGCCATCCCTGTTTATTGGACCAGTCACCATGGACCTTGTCAATGATCATAAACTGAAATCTGGTGGAATTGTAGTGTAGACAGTATCTGTATAAACCGTTGGTGTCCCTTTTGATACACATGTCACTACGATGTTCAGACATTCGTATTCTGAGAGGTCGTGATGTCTGTCCAGCATAGAAAGCAAAACATGTACATGTCGCAAGATACACAACCCAATCACTGTTGCAGTTCCCAAAAAATTTTATGTCATAAACATGGTTTGTGTTTCTGCTAGAAAACTGTTTGGATGTAAAAATATATGGGCAGGAAGAACAATGTCCACAACTATATGCACCCCAAAGCCTATCCCCCGGCATAGTCAGTTGGTGGCATACCATACCTCCGGAACTCACTCTTTTGTAATGGGAGAAGAAGGAACCTAACATCTTGCCTCTTCTATATCCATACTGACAAGTCTGACCCAAAAGAGATGTAAATTCATCATTGGCACAAAGAATATTCCAATGTCTGGAAATAATATTTTTGATCATATTGATATTGCGTCCATATGTAGTAATTAATGTAATGGTATCCACCTGTTCAGCTTGGCTTTTTTCTTTATAAGTCAAGAGTGATGTTCTGTCCGAGTTGGAGGCCATTTGCCTTGCACCCTGGATGTCAAATTCTTTGTAACCCCGAGCTTTAAACTTGCCTACCAAGTCATGCTGAGATTCCGTATAATCCGTTTTGGAGGAACAGATCCTTCTTATTTTGGGGAACTGGGATTTAGGGATATTCTGGATGATGTGGCTGGGATGCATGTTGGTGGCATGTAACAATTATTATATTGGGTATATTTGCGAAATGTTTTCGTTTTTAATGTATGATCTGGATTTTGAGTGATAGTAACATCCAGAAAATTAATCTCAAATAGATCACAAGTCAATGTGATTTCAATACCCCATTTGTTCTGATTCAAATATTGTACAAACTCCAACAGGTATTGTTGATCAGAATGCCAAACCAGCCAACAATCATCCAGATATCTGCGCCAAACATCCAGTTCCTCTATATAAATGTGTTGTGTGGAATCATAGATCAATTGTTCCTCAATGTATCCCATAAAGAGGTCTGCATAAATAAGAGCAAAGGATGCTCCCATAGCAGTCCGCCTAGTTTGTCAAAACCATTCTCCCTGAAAATGGAATACCTTTTTGTCCAAGACATGCTCAGCCATGCAGACCAAAAGTGTGTTGAATCCCAACGGGTACAACTGGGCACTATCTAGCCAATATTTAAGGGCTTCCAGTCCTGCCCAATGCGGTATGTTGGTGTACAGGGCCTTGACATCCAGAGTGCACAGCAGCCATCCTGGTTCAAGTTGGGAGTCTGAGACCAATTGTAAAAACTGAGTGGTGTCTTGTATCCTGGCTTGAATCATGCCAAGTAATGGTTTGAGATATACTGTCAAAAATTCGGATGAGGGTTCAGTTAAAGAACCTATACTAGAAACAATTGATCATCCAGGGGGTTTGCTAAGGGATTTATTATTTTGGGTAGGAGATAAAGTATTTGTTTTTGTGGATCCTTCACCATAAGATGTGTCTTGACAGATTCAGATATAATACCTTCTGAAACTGTCAAACTCAAAAACTTGTCAGTTTCTTGCTTAAAATTAGGCGTAGGGTCAATGGGTATTTTCATGTAATGGGAAGGGCTGGACAATTGTTCATTTCCCTCCCCCAGATAATAATCTGTGTCCATGATAACTGTAGCCCCACCCTTGTCAGCCTGTATAATGACAACATTTTTATCTTTTAGTTCTTGTAAAGCCGTTTGTTCAGCATTGGACAGGTTGTGTTTCAAAGGAAAAAACTGACCCAAGTTGAAATGAATATCCTTGTGAACAGCCTGTTGAAAAATGCCTACATGTTTATTCATAGGTTGAACAAAGTCCGATTTTAAGAATCTGAATTCACTAGATCTTTGAGAACGTTCTGTAGACCCAAAAAATAGTTTTTTTTGAGAGTGAGGATAGTATGGCTATCAGGCCATAGTTGGATAACTCAGTAGAGTTTCCCCTTTGTATATTGCTATTATGTGTGAGATTTTCCAGAGGCTTGTGACTTTTTGCTCTGAGATTGACCTGTTTATGATTATAGAGACAGGGTATGAGATAGCTTTGGCTCCAATTCAGAGGTATTCTGCTGGGTGTTTTGCAGCAGCCAGGGTACTTGGTCTTAAGTTGGACAGGTATCTGAGGATTTTACTGGTCTGGACTGGTTGGAAGAAGAAATAGTTTTGGTTAGATGAGGAGTCTGATAGGTTTGGGAAGGGTTTGGGTGGAGAATTTGTCGATAGTTTGAGAATAGAGTTGGTAAAATATTCTGCAACCAATAAAAAAGGCATCCTGGAAGAATGACCAACACTTAAAACACTGACGGCATGATTTATTAATCCAAAACACGAGTCCTCATGTATGGCAGTAGTCCATATGCTTCTGTCAGAAAATGTACCATACTAGTGTCATGCTGTAAAATGTTGTTTTATTTTATTTTATTTTGTTATTTTATTTTATTTAATTTTATTAAAGTTTTATGTCCTAGGGTCTGGTGGCAGCACTTGTATTTGTTTTCTACTTATTATGCTCTTTCTGGTGCCTGCCTTTGCATGTTGTCTCCTGCTTATTTGGATACGAAGTTATATGTATATATATATATATATATATATATATATATATATATATATATATTGATAAATATATGTGTGTACGAGTCGACATCTGTTTGGTCAACATTTTCCGTGCTGGTAGGGGAATATTCCCTTTCTTGAAGTAAGTGTATATAATTAGCACGGGGTATGGGGGAGCAGTCCCCCCCCCCACATTGACAGGTGATTTGTTTTTGCTTTTGTAATCTGCAGAGCATGTGCAAAACATGTTGACATTATGTGTTTCAGTGTAAGTGTGTGAATATTTTGGTTGTTGACATTGTTGCCATTCAAACTGCTGCCCTAAGTGTGTGTGTGTGTGTGTGTGTGTGTGTGTGTGTGTGTGTGTGTGTGTGTGTGTGTGTGTGTGTGTGTGTGTGTGTGTGTGTGTGCATGTGTGTGAAGTAGAAAGAAGAAGGCTGTGATAATGGTAGGCAATTGTATATATGAGGGCAACTGTGTTTCAGCTTCAGGTGCAAATAGTTATTTTATGTCATTGGTTCATTGGTGTATTCTGGGTTAATGACCACTTGGGCCTTTATAAATCTTGCTGTGCAACCCACGTCTTCTAGCATTTAATATGTTTTCGCTTAAAAGGAACATATTATTATCCTTGGAAGACAGCATTTATATTATCATACAGATACATTACTTAATTGGTGTTGTGTAAGAAGGAACAGTTATCATTCAGAGCCATGGTAATATATAACTTTCCATGAGTAATAGGAGTAGGGCCACCACAACACAAAACTAAACAAAAAGAAAAATACTTTTTCATATTCCTTGATTAATTGCATGTTGCTGCTTGGGTTAGGGCTTTTTTTTTAATTTTCAGTACTCTTCAAAGGTAGTCCTCAACAACCCCTGATGTTTGCTGTCATTGTGCTATTAAGTGCCATGTGCACTATGATCAGGTTTTATATAGCAGTCATTACATCAGCTGCTTATTCACAGACTCTTAAGGTATAACTAGTCCACAGTGAAGGAGGTTTGCAATGACGTGAAGATGGGAAGTACATGGATTAACCTTTTGGATTTAGAGTAAGGGATAATATTTCCGGAACAATGGAGTTCTTTTATTAATCCATCCAGAATCACAATCCTGATTCCTAACCTGAAGGATAACTAGCCACAATTCTGTCATATACACAGTAGATACATTCCCTCTTCATTTTCAGACAGTTCCGCTTGACTTTTCTCCTTGTAGGAGTATCAGAATAATACCCACCAATGTTATATACATTTCATCCGCAATATTCAAAGTGTAGTGATTGAGGAGTAAGTCTATTTTTTTTTGTATCAATTATCATTAGCATTTAGTTATTACTCATACATATACATAAGGCATATACATAAGACACAGTCCATAACTCAACTGAGTTTATGTTTGGAGCATACCTTTCAACCATTCAGCTCAAGAAATCTGGACAAAGCCTGAAATAAGGGGTGGGGGCAAAGGCCCATAAATAGTGAAAATATTGCTCAAGAAACTAAAAACATTGCGAGAATAACATGATTTGTCTTACCATGCATTTTTATTAAAGCCATGAATTATGAAACTCAAATATATGTCATTATTTAGTGACTTCAGTCCTCAGATCACCCCAGCGATTTGCCAGAAAACCACAGATTTTATGAGGAAAAGACCAAAAATATAAGGCAAAATTCTGAACATTCTGCAAAAATCTGGACAGTTGAGAAATATGGTTTGGAGATATTTGCTTGCTTACTTTCACACAACAAAAGTCTTACAGCAAAAAAATCTTATAACAATTCTTTTTTCCACGCTTCCTGCCACATCATTAACCCATTGTTTTTTTTGGTTTTTTTATAATGAGGTGGCACCATACCACATCATTATAAATTTTATTTAAAGTACATAAGAGTTATATTATTATGACAGCTACTAAGAAGGAGGACCAGGTCAAATGTCACACTTGTCTGTGTACTTAATAAAGGATTTTCGACTGGAAACAGACTGCCTGCCTTGCTTGGACTACTTTTGAATACTTAGTAATGCTGTACAATTATATATTTTCTATTATTATTTTTTGTTTTGTTTTGTTTTGACTTAAGACGAGTTTAAGTTTGCTGCTTCTACTACTATTGTCTGATCTGATTAATATACAGTGACTAACTAGAGATATATGGACTGAAAATCTTCCACACGGAGAAGTTTCTTACGCTGTTTTATATTGTCTATCTGCATACAGTTGCAGATGATGAAACAGGGAACAAGTAAAATACTGATTCCCATAAAAATGATAAAAAGCAAAGTAAAAGAGTATAAAAAAGAATCAAAGTTTATATTTCAAGTAACTTATCCCTTCGGGAAGTCATTACCTGAAGAACTAGAAAACTGAAACTGGAATAAAATATAAGGTCTCCCATGGTTTTCTAGTTCGTCAGGCAATCCTCTCAGGATTTCCTACAAAAGAAGAATATCCCTTTGTTATTTTGCCCTCTGTTTCTCGTGTCTTTTAGGTAAGTTTTGTAATGTCTATATTTTTTACATTTCTTAAAATGATGGTGCTTTGAGTTAAGGAAAGAAATGAGCCTTATAACAAAAGTACATTTTTGCATTACCAGAGTGATGCCAAGGTAATGCCTGACATAGTAAGGTTCCTTCTTTCTATGTTGTTATCCTAATTGCAGTAGATGGTGCCTCAGAGCAGCAGGATGTCTTGTTTGATGCACTATAGGATACAACAGCAAATTTTTAAATTGATCAAAACAATGATGTCTTCAGTAATTCACTTACAGGGACTATGTTTGGATTTTGTTTATACATTGAGGTATTTGTTGCTCTATTTAAATTAGCATTTAATTGAACAGCCTATTACAATGAACCTCTGAATCCTAGCATTTTTGATTAACCATAGCACTCTCTCTCTGATTGATCTGCCTTGCTTGAATACCCTTGACTCACTTCAAAGGGTTCATGGGGTCTCCTTTTCTACTTTAAACAGCAGAAATAAAAATGTTAGTAGTTAAATTGTTACAGCTGCTGCTTTTGCATTTTTTTTTTGCCTTCTCTTTGTTTTTCTGCTTCCTAACTTTCATTCGACTTCTGGAAGATCGACTGGCAGATCATCAGGCGATATGGTCGAACATCCTTCTTATCGACAATGAAACATAGTATCTACATAACATTGTCAAATAACTGAACTAAGCACCATGCCTCTAACCGGAATGAAAGCAAGGAAATAAATGATAAATGGAGAAATATATGCAGCTGTCAAGCCACCAACTATATAAATCCCACAGCCAGCTCTGCAAGACAGGGCCATGGTAACTAAATGGTCAAAAACAGATAATTCTAATTTCATGATGGGAGCTGTTAGGAGGCCCTGTGAGGCAGGATGAAGGATATTGCAATGGCCACATCTTGGTAGAAGATCACCTAAGTAAGACGAATGATCATTGTGGAGAGGTAGGAGTACAAAAAACAAGAACCTTATAGGTAATCTACTGCTTAATTGGTAGCCACAAGCTAATATGATGGTATCAGGAGACCCCAGTCTATGACAGAACTGCTGAGTTTTACAATAGATGCATGTAGCCTTCTTTTACAGAATCCCCTTGGTGACATCTATACCTTTGCGAACAATTTGGTCAGCACATAAGAAGTTCCCTTACACCTTTCCATAAGTCACTTGGGATCTTTCATATCCATTTAAGCTGCCACCAGGTCAAGTGGCTGGGACCATGGTCATCTGAAGTCTGGCATCTTAGGAACGCAACACCCCCTCTAAAGCTGCACTGTAGTTTCAGTATTGTTACATGAAGCCACGTACCTGTTTTGAAAATGGACCTCCAAATGTTTTATTTATTTATTTATTCATTCGTTCATTCATTCATATTTTATTTTTGTACTTCTCTTTATTTCATAGTGGAACACGTGAAAGGGACAGAGGATCCTTTCCATACATGATCTGGGCCACAGACATAAAAACAAAGCAAAACATCCCAAATAAGTAAGTGGAACAGGTTAAGATGCAGAATGCACAATAGCAGTTGACAATGAGCACAGAGTTGATATAAGCTAATGAGGCAGAACTTAGTGTGGCTCCTTACTGAAATGGCAGCACTCATAATGCTGAGTGCCAACAAACTGAAAAAAAGACTGAAAATGAAAGATAAGAGTTAATATTGAAAATCGCTTTTCTCCTTTACAAGGAGCCCCCTGCACCCCTGAAATTATATATACCTACTCTGAGATCACCATAACTAAAGAAAATGGAATATTCTGAGGAATGGCCATTTTTTTAGCCATTCAGACTCCATATTATGGGACTTGCTGAAGCTGTTCCCGACATTTCACAAGGTTATCCATGGTATAGCCATTAATAAAGGTATGCAATGTTATTTATTTTTATTTTGTACATAGCTTAGCCAGCTAAGCCCACTAGACATGTGTTCCTTTTCAGGGATGACTCATAAGCTCTTCAAGTGACTTGCTCAAGATCACACAGTAACAACTTAATAGGGAAGGAATAGAATCCTCTACCCTTCACATATAAGAAGCAGTTTGCGTGGATGAATCAATACATAATGTGGACACAGAAACAGCTACCACAACAGAAAATTCAGACATCTAGGCAATACTGCAAGTGTGACAGGGAAGTTACAGGCAGAAATAAATGATAAATGGAAGAGAAGCAAAACAGACAGAATCTAAGTATTACTCTAAGAGCTCTAAATACCAATGGCTAACCACTCTCTTTGAGCCACTTGCATTTATAGGTATCTAAAAGGTAATATTTTAGCTTATCTTAAATTTGGTTAAGTCATGTTCACTTCTAATGCATGGAGGTATGTTGTTCCACCTAGCTGGGACTGGTTTACTAAATGGTCTGTTGCTTGCAACCAGGCTGTAGGAAGATCTTTCCACACCTGATTTGACCTTGACTAGATCCTTTATCATTCTCTTACCATCTTGTAAAAAAAAAAAAAAAAAACAAAGGAAGAACCAGGGAGTAAAATAATCTTCCATCTTTCCAAATTTAATAGACAAGAGGCTTCAAACATTATTGAAGTACATGAAAAGGATGAGGGCCTTGAAGGCAATGGAACCCCTTTAGAACCGTCCCCCCCGAGGAGGTCAGAACGACTCATGAACCAGAGGGGGAGGAATGGGTTAATGGGGCAACTGACACAAACACTGAGGAAGGCCGAAGGGCCGAAACCAGTATGTTTTTTTCCTCCTTCCTTCAATAAATGGATTTTGGTCCACTGTTTGCTGGCTCTACCATGTTTTTGCAACTGAGACATCAACAGGTTTACCAGGCCACTACATCATGGAATGGGAGAGCAGTAGTGAAGAGGAGGGGGAGAGGCAACATGAGATAGAGTTGTATTAACACTTCGATAATGTTGTTCTAAACCAGACTGGTGACTTTAAGATTTACAGTCTTAGTGATGTTATTGTTACCAGTAGTTGGGCAGACTTATTTGAGAAAGGCCTCACCTTTATTCCAGCTAGAGGGGCCAAGGTTGAAGGGGTTTTATTACATTGGAAACTTTATATAAGAAAGTTGAACTTGAGCTTCATTTTTTAACCGAATACTGTATATTTTGACACCAACATTTGTAAAAGGCCTAGTGTTTCTAAGCCACTACTGCATCCTATTATTAGTCTTTTTGACAAAATGTGTGAATTTGATATTAGGAAGTTGTTCTGCAGTCACCCTCCCCCAGTTAACCTCAGTGTGACTCAACAGAGGTTGTTGAAATAAATTATTACAGATAAGAGGATAAGTATTATGAAACCCAACAAAGGTGGGGGCCTTGTAATTATGGGAGTAAATAACTATATCAACAAAATGCTGGTCCTTTTGTATACTGACACCTATGAGGAAGTTTCTATTAATGAAATGAATCTAGCTTACAGAAGGACTGACATGATATTGGAGGATTTGTTGATTAAAAGCCAGATCAATGGGGCTGAAATAGAATTTTTAAAGATTGCCTTTCCCAGGGCCCCCACCAATTCTGGCATCCCTAAAATCCACAGAAATACAATTGATCCACCTTTAAGACTGATCATTGATGCCAAGGCATTTAAGACCTTCTTTATAGCAAAACATATTGACCATTAGTTGATAGAGGTCTTAGCAAGGCATAAATATTTTTATCAGGATTCATGGGATTTCTTGTCCAAAGTTACTAAAGGGTTATATTTGGGTAATTTGCTATTTGTGACGATTGACATCCAAGACTTATTTTCAGTAATACCACATGCAGAAGTGGTGGAGTTGTTTTATGATTTTTTTTATGTGAGAATTCAGGGTTTGACCATAACAAGGTTCTAACTATTCAAACCTTAATGGAAGTGGTTTTGGAGAACAACTTCTTAGTGTTTGAAATCAGATTTTTTGGCAGAAAAAGGGTGTGGCCATGGGCTCTGCCTGTGCCCCTATTTTTGCAAATATAGTTCTGGCTCAGTGGGAAAAGCAAACAGTGTTTACTTCAGAATTTGCCAATTCTTGGTCCCTTTATAGGTGTTTCCTTGATGACATCATTATTTTTTGGACCGATACAAGGGACGAGTTAGAACAATTTTTTTTTCATTTTTAGAATCGATACCAGCCTTTTAAAGTTTACCATGGATGTTAATGAAGATAAGGTTAATTATATGAATGTGGCCCTTACCAAGGATAGAGAGGGGAGGAAATCTGAGTCTACGTTGTTTCGGAAACCAACATACTCTAACTCATTTCTTCATTTTGATAGCTGGCACCCCCTCCACCAGAAGAAATCTTTGGTAAAGGGGCAGTGTGTGAGATTGGCCAGAATGGTGAGCAATGATAGCCACTTCCATAGTGAACTCCTTGTTTTAAGGGGGATGTTTGAAAGGAGGGGATATCCCTGTGGCGTTTTTAAACAGTGCTTCTGATGAAGTTGTGAGGAAGAGACTTATGGTTCATTTATCTCCAATTTTTGGGGTCAAATCCGATATTTTATTTTATTATTTATTACATTTTGTTGACCAGAAATGTCCGACTGGGCCAGAGGCCCATTTTCAGCAGAGGCCCTGGGAGAAAAGCTCCACAGAAAATACAATATAAGTAGATTTTAGATACACTGATTATCACAAATTAGAATGCAATTTTACAATATCAAAACAAACCACAAAAATAGTATGCATTTTTACAATATCAAAAAACATCATGTATCATGAAGAAACATTACACAAGAATTGTGTGTTTACTGGTGTAGATCCTGGGGGAAGATCTACCTTGATGAACAAACACAACAGGATGGTGGGAACTAAAAATCTGCTAATAGAGCAGCTCTGTAGTGAATAAACAAGAAGCTGAAGTAAAGCATTAGTTACAAGTTGAGAGAGCTAGTGGCAAAGGTGGTAGAGAGAGTAGAACTAAGTTACAAAAGAAGCAGGAGGAGAGACTATTTGGAGAGTAGCTAACACGAGAGGAGAGGTGATGATCCTTGTCCCCAGAATGGAATTGGCACCCTGAAAATTTGTAGTAACCGTAATGACAAAAAAGAATTTCAAAATGCTTTGGTTTTAACTTACAATATGCATTTTGATAGCATTTGCCACATTATTAATAAAAACTGTAGTATTTTTGGGATTGATCAGGAACACCTTAAAAGGGTAGGAACTAAACCCCTGGTTGTTTACAAGAAAGATCAGTGTTTTAAAACTTTAATGGAAAGACCTGGGCTTGACCTTACCAATTATGGTATGGTAAAATGAGGACGTTGCTCACAATGCAAATATGTGTTGGACATGGAGGAAATTAGTATCCAGAATCATGGGGTTATTAAACCAACTCAGAGACTGTATTGTTTCAGCAAAAGCATAGGTTATGTGGGGAAATGCCAAAGTTGGGAAAGTTTTTATATCGGAATGACAAAAAGAGGTTTTAATGATAGAATATACCAGCATATTTATGACATACAGAAATGGGATGAATTGAATGCTAAACATATTAAAAGTAACCCCACCCATTCCTTTAAGTTTATGGTCATTGACCAGGTGGATTTGGGCCCAAGAGGTTGTGCATTAGATTTATATTTTGAAATTATGGAGTTGAAGTGGCAACTAATGGTTAATGCCACTAATCCCCCTTGTCTCAATGAAGCTATTTCCATTTCTAGTTTGTTGAAACTTAGAGCACAAATGTGTGGTTGACAAAGTTTGTTGTGATATTAATTTAATAAATATAGAGTTTATAAAGTTTTATTATATATTCTTAAAAGATTTTTTATGGTTTAGAATACTGTATTTGTATGTAACTATGTGATACTTGTTATTGGGGTGGCTGTTTTGGTTTCCTAGTTACTAATTTTCATTTAATTGTTCTATGGCTGATGTCAGATGACTTTTTGAATGTATATAAACTGAGGGACTTGATATGTATGTTATTCTGATGAAGTCCTTTGACAGTGGACGAAAGCACTAAATTTATACATTAAATGAAAAATTATTTTACCCCCTGGTTCTTCCTTCATTTTTATTTTACAGTTCTTTGCACCATGTTTTTGGCATTATTACACAGTCTGTTCTCACTACCCCCATGACTTGCCAGATCACAATCATGGCCTTGCAGTAATACAGCAACTGCCCAATACTTGCCAGCTATCCATTGCTACTTCCTAACAACACCATAATCTGCAAAGAAGATAAATACTTAACCTGAAGACTAATCTCTTGCACCATGATAATGCTGGTAACCACCTTAACTTTACAATGCCACACTGCTACTGCATGCCACTAGACCTTCATCCTGTGCTGTGCCTGCTAAAAAGGCCCAGTGAAATCTCTTAAATTCCCTACAGGAAATTCTCAGCCACAAACACTTTGATGTCAATCCTACTCACACACTCAGTGCCAATATGATTTCATACAGCACCCAAACTAGTCTCCAGTGGAGCCTGCAGACGCCTATAAGGCCATCAAAGCCTTCCTCTCTTCAGGCATGTGCTATAATTATAGATAATTCTATTGCATGAAACACAGATTCCACGCTCAGTCCATTACCAGGCAAAACAAGAACAGGGTGGGAATGAGCTGCTTGTCCAGAACAGAAATCCAATACATCAAACAAGCTCAGAGTACGCTTAAAACTCAGAGGTATTATTTCATTCTAGTAGTGGCCTATCTGAGAGGGAATGACCTTAGACACTCCACTCTAGGGCACATGCAAAGAAACATAACAGAACTTCTCTTGTATGTGTTAGAGGTAAGGAAGACACTGGTCTTGAGTACTAGCAGATTGCCTTCTCCAACAATGATGCCTAAATATCAGGACAAGATAATGAGGCCTAAATATCAGGACAAGATAATCTGCTTCAACAGTTAGCTAAGTAGGTCACATCATTCTAGGGGAACCTAGTATCTGTCAGCTGGGATGAGATGGTAGATGTCCTGCTTTGGAAAGAATGGCTTACACCTTTCACCGCAAGGCTTTGCATACTGATGAAAATATTTATTACTGCCATAGTGCTTTTTTGTAGATGAAGTCCAATTTTTGGACATTCCAGCATGATAAATTCATATTTATTTTATGTGTTTATTTATTATTTCATTAACATCTGATTACCAGGAAAATCTGACTGGATAGGAGTCCATTTTCAGCAGAGGCCTGGATAGAAAAGCTCCAAAACAATATCCAGACAACACTAATGTGACACTATTCTGTGCCTGGAGTCTTTAACAGGAAGATGTCAGAACATGATTGCAAGATTGTGCGCATAGCGCAGCGCCAGTTAAATAGGCTTAAACTATTCCTGGCTCCGCCAAGTCTGCACTTCAGTTTTTCCCTTAAGAAACCTCTACTTTCAACAAAATCAGTCTATTCGCTATATTATAAGCCTAGCACTTGCTCCTAAAACCTTTCTTTCAAGTGAAGCACCCTTAAACTAACATAAGCACTACATCCACCTACAACCCGTGTTAATACCCACTTCCCTTCAAAGTCCTCTCTGACCCAGTTTCACATCACTCCCTTATACTATTCTGGTATGTCGAGTGGTATATTACTGATGTCCTCTCCAGTTCAGCTGGTTTATCTGGGAATCCTGAGACAATATTACAACTGTCTCATGTACACAGACAACCCTCTCCTCCTCCCAACAAACACAAACACATGTGAGAGATGCAACTATATAGCCAAACTGGAGGCTGAACTCTCTCAACACAGAACTAGCAAGACCAGACATGAGGAGAAGGTAACCACACACGCAACAAACCCAGTCTCACATAAACCAACCACAACTGCAAACCAAACACATATAAACACAAAGACATACTTGTAGGCTCTAATAAAAATCTTACCAAAACAACAAAGGCTCCCAAAGCAGACACCCAAGAAAACACCACCTCAAAGCACTGCACATACAACACATAGTACACAAAGTCAGTGTGCCAAACAATCACAGCCCTTAAGGCGAAACACCATGCCTGAAACACTAGTAATAGGTGACTGTATAGTCAGACACACTGACGTTCCTCTTACCAGGCTGAACAATGGTAATGGTGAGTGCCTGTCGGGTGCTAGGATCCGCCACATAACACAAGCACTCAGGTCACTCCAAAGCAAGTACAAATATGACTCCATCATTGTCCATGCCGGCGTGAATGACCTGAGACGTACCTCCTTGGACTACATGAAAAGAGACATAGAGGAGCTCTCTGATTATGTAGCCCAGGCCGGTATAACCCTGACCCTGAGCAGCATCTTGCCCTCACCAAGAATGATGCCACAATACAAAGACAAGATGATCAGCTTTAATAATTGGCTCAATTACTGGCATCATTCTAGGGGGATCCAATATCCGTCTGCTTGGGATGACATGCTGGACAAGCCACGCTGCTTGCCACCCCCATAGTGCCTTTTTTAGGTAAGGCTCAAAAGACAAACCCACCACCTTAGAAAACAAAAAAGGAAAAAAACTAAGGGTAATGCTGCTCAACGCCAGAAGTCTAAATCTCAAGATGCAGGCTCTCGAAGCACTCCTCAGTATGGAGAACATCGATGTCTGTGCAGTAACTGAAACCTGGTTCAAGGCTCCGGAGAGCACCCCAGCCCTACCAGGTTATACCTCGTATCATGCATTTCGGCCCCAAAACTTGGGCCAAACCACAAAAGGAGGGGGAGTGTCCATATTCATTAAAGACACCCACACCTCCAGGTTAGTGGCAATGCACGAAGCATCAGAGACCATCCATGTGCAACTAACCGTAGGCAAAACTGCTATACAACTTGTA
Organism: Protopterus annectens; assembly: GCF_019279795.1. Lineage (NCBI taxonomy): Eukaryota > Metazoa > Chordata > Ceratodontiformes > Protopteridae > Protopterus > Protopterus annectens. The sequence continues at coordinate 1,352,789,068 of NC_056729.1, read as the reverse complement.
GCATGCTACAGACCACCCTCTCAATCTCAGGAACTCCATTCAGCCTTCCTGAAGAAACTGGAGGATATCAATGTCTCACCAAATACCATCATATTGGGAGACTTCAACTACCCAAACATAGACTGGGTGCATTATTCAAGTCCCAACACCCTAGCCCAAAGGTTCCTGGAATTCATCAACTCAAATGCGATGGAACAACTAGTCACCTCCCCCACAAGGGGAAATAATATACTTGACCTGATCATCACAAACATGGGGACAAAATGCTCAACACTGGAAGTATACACCTCACTAGTGAGATCAGACCACAAACTAATAACCCTAGATATTCGTATCCCACCTCCACCCCCAGCACAAAAGACCACAGTGAGAAACTTCTCAAAAGCCAACTTTACACTCCTTAGGACTGAAATGGTATCCTTCAAGCCCCCTGGGCCAGTGGAAACCACATCCCACACAGCTGAATCCTTCACAAATGCTTTCTACGGACATCTCCAAGAATGCATGGATCATGCAATCCCAAATAAAACCAAGACCCTTTCCACCAAAGGCAGGCATCCTATCTGGTGGACCCCAGCCATAAACAAACTTTATAACAAGAGAAGGAGGCTACTGCAAGACAGAGCAAAATCCCATAAAGGGAAGGCATCTCTGATCAGCACTAGCAAAAAACTACGTTCGCTCATAAAATCATCAAAGGCCAACTTTGAGAGGAAAATCGCTAAGGACACTAAAGATAACCACAAGGCCTTCTTCAGTTATGTTAGAAACCTGGGCAGAAACCCTCAGATATGCTCAGAGTTAGTTCATAACAGCAAGAAATACACTGAACCCACAGATATTGCCAACATACTGGCAGACAGGTTCAGTGCAATTTTCTCCCCTCCCTCTCCCCCAAAAGATGAAATATTTATCCCAGCTGAATGCAACCTCCCTGACATATCAGATGTCCAGGTGAGAGCTGCTCTCAGCAAAGCTAAAAATACAGCATCCATGGGACCAGACGGTGTCCCGGGTTGCGTGCTACGTGAACTCCTAGAGGAGCTAAACCCGCACATAAGAATGCTGTTTAATCTTAGCCTTACTATAGGATATGTCCCTGAACACTGGCATACAGCAACAGTGGTCCCACTCCACAAACGAGGCACCTCTACAGACCCTGGAAACTACCGCCCCATAAGCTTGACCAGCCTGGTCTGCAAAGCTATGGAAAGGATCATTATGGAACTCATAAACAAAGACATCGGGGACCTACAGACAATTGACCCTACCCAGTTCGGCTTTGTAAAAGGCAGATCCTGCCTTTTAAACCTGGTGGACTTTTTTGAAACAGTCACTAGAGCCATCGATGAAGGCAAAGCAGTTCATACAGCCTACCTGGATCTGGCAAAAGCCTTCAACACAATACCCCACTCAGGCATCATAGACAAGCTCAACAGCTTAAATGTAAACCCATATGTCACAAGATGGGTTGCAAACTGGCTAAAGGACAGAACCCACAAAGTCAGAATAGCTGGAGCTATGTCAGATTCCAAGCCAATCACAAGTGGAGTCCCACAGGGTTCTGTCTTGGGACCCCTCTTGTTCGGCATTTATTTCTCAGACGTGCAGGCAAATATAGTGGGGTTGTGGCTGACAAAGTTCGCAGATGACTGCAAACTAGGTGCCATAGTCAATACATCAGCTGACACATGCATCCTTCAGAAGGGCCTTTCAGAAACAGACGAATGGTGCCAGAGTCATGGCCTTAAACTAAATGCCAAAAAATGTATAGTCATCCCCTTTGGGAAAAACAAAGTACCCACAAATTACCACATAGGTGGTAATCCATTAAGTATGGAAAAGGTAATCAGGGACCTGGGGACCCAAGTTGACAGTGACTTCTTATTTGACACCCACGTCGCCAAAGTGGTTAGAAAGACCTTCTACCTTGCCCACCTTATCATGAAGGGATTCACATCCAGATCAAAGGATGTCATTGTACCCCTATATTCCTCCCTTATCAGGCCTATGATTGAGTACAATGCCCCATTTGGTATGTACCTCACCCGGCACCTGCAGCAGCTGGAGAGACCCCAAAAGTACATCACCAAGAGGATCAAGGGTCTCCAACATATGTCATATGCTGCCAGACTAAAGAAGCTCCACCTCTATTCAGTAGCATACCGCCTGCTCAGAGGTGATCTGTGCTTGACGTACAAGGCCATGTCCAATCCGGAATTAATGGACATGCTCCACCTCAAAAAATCCAAATCCATCAGAGCCATGAGAGCTAAAGATCTAAACCTCAGCACAAATATGAATAGGACATGCTGGAGGGACAGATTCATAACCCAGAGGCTTCCCGCACTCTGGAACAGGATCCCAGTCCATGTTAGGCAGAGCCCCTCACTGACTCTCTTCAAGAGAAATCTTGACGAGTGGATGGGTGATCGTAGGTTTACCCCGGGGGTCATCTCTGTGTCATTACTAGACAGAGGCACAGTAAACTAAATTCAATTTGTACACTTTTGTATCATTACATGGGGTGGCGAAAGCCACATACACTATGGCTAGGCTTATAAATGCCCTAGGGCAGATAGCCTAGTATTATACTATGAAACTATGAAACTATGAGGCCCTCCTTCAATATGAACACATATATTTATGTAGTCATCAAAACTTGATTCCAGTTTAGTGAAAACACTCCCATATATCATGTCTGCACATTCATGGGTACTGTCCCAGGGCAGTTGTGGAGGGAGTATCTGTTTTTGTCAGAAACTCCACCATCTCACATTGGATTATACCTGATTACAACTTAGAGGTCTTAACCCTCAAAATCATGCTAAATGCAAAACTACTGTGTCATTTCCTCCTACAGCTCTCCATTTATGCATCTGGAAAGCAATAATTACCTCACTGCTCTTGAATGGATCACTGTCAAACCTAACATTATTATGTTAATAGACCTTAGCTACTCAACCACTGACTGGCATACTTACACCTCAAAAAATAAATATCCATCATTATTGCAATTGCTGTTGAACAAATTGTTAAACTTCTGGCTAGGGACTCAAACATTCTTGATATGGCCCTTTACTAACTGATCCCCAGTCCCTACCTATCCCTGGTAATATCTGACCACAAATCAGTCCCTTCTTTAGGCATTCACCCCAGTGGCCCCCCCACCAAAAAATGTGTCAAACAATAGGGACTTCTCCAAGGATAATTTGCTACAGAATGTAGATGAACTAAATAAATTCCTGCCAGGAAAAGTTATGGAAACCAGGTAAAGGTCCTCTGTAAGTACAACAGAGTAAATCTCAAACAGAACTAAAGAGGACCAACCAAGGCTAGGTGTATAACAACTTTAATAAAGCAATGAAGAGTAAGCACTTTCATGGCCTCACAGTCACTCCTTCAGAATCAAGTACAATAAAACCAACATCATATACCAATCAAGCACATTCCTATTACCCATTTCTAGCTGTAAGTAAAATATAAAGATCACCTGATATTTTACTCCTGTGCACACCTCTCAACTGTTCCACATTTAGTGGAGCTCCCTGATTTTAGCTCCTGAAAAATCCATCTGCTCCACTGTTTTGTAGAGTTGAAAGAGAGAGACTTCCTAGAGCTCTTATTAATCAAACTAACCAATACCAGCCGACATCTGTAAAGTCTTGTGGTAGCATGTTCAGGAAGTGATGCAGTGACTCCACAATTGGAAATTTGTGTTTGCAGATTAATGGAGTTCTGTGATCTGAAAGTACCTTGGGCTTGTTTTCAGTTGAGCTGGTTTGGACTGCAGTTTTGGGTTTTGTCTTCTGGTTGATTTGCAGTCCATATAAGGAGAATCATCACTAAATAGGTGTCACAAGCAGACTTGTTTTGTTGGCGATTGCTTTCAGTGATTTTTGACAGCCAGCAGATTAAATTTAGTAAATTATTGTGCTGTTGGATTCCTCTCCTTCGTCAAGACCTTCCTCTTCTTCACTGCTGTTGTGTTTTGACATTTGTAATGGTTTTATATTGCAGTATCATATGTAGCACTTTTTAACTGTTTCATGACTGACATTGAGTGATGCCCCCTTCATTTTTTTACTCCTGTTTATGGCTGTATTCTGGTCATAATTGTGATATTGTACCTTGATGAGTTTGTTCTATGTATATATATGCAGGTGCTGATTGATATGACTTGTATCATCTTGTAAGCTGAAATTGATTTATACTTGTGCTATATTTTGGATATTATTCAGTTTAGCTTTCTCCATATGTGAGTATTATTGTGTGTGTGTGTGTGTGTGTGTGTGTGTGTGTGTGTGTGTGTGTGTGTGTGTGTGTGTGTGTGTGTGTGTGTGTGTGTGTATGCATGTGTGTGTGTACATGAGTGTGTGTACACATGCATGTGTGTTTGTGTGATATGTACTCTATTTTGTAAATATGCACTTTTTGGAGCTGTCCCCAGGGGCAAAGGAACAAGTATACAGTAAAAGGTAAGTAAAGGGGGCTTATATACTGGTAGTATGGAAGGAATGGCATAGTAAAATGTCTATGAACTATTTTGCATAGAAGGAATGCACAGAAAAAATAGACTACATCCCCACTCTGACTTGGTATGCTAGAATTGCAAGGGTCCTAATTTCACAGGTTGTGCCACCAGGATGGCAGATTTACTCATTATCACCCTACTCCCAAGGGAATGTAGATTTACACAGAAGCACATTTTAAATGACCCTCTCCTATGACTTTTGATGGTCCCTGATTTTTAGAAGATGAAAGGATGAGGGCTATGCTTCAGTGTCATTTAACTATATGTGCAAAACTTATTTTGTTTTTATGGAAGAAATACCTGATTGTATATAGGCTAACAGAATAGAACAGTTTTTTAGATAACATTCCTTCTACCAGATACAGTGAACAGCTTCTTGTATGAATACAGAGTGCTGCTGATAGCCACATCTGTAAGTCTACTGGGAACAGATGAGCCTGTTTATTAAAACAGTAGGGAATTTCTTCACAAGCACGCATACACAGTTGGCTTCCTTCTTGCATATGCAGAGGAGTTTCATCATTTGAAGAATGGGGTCCTAAGAGCAAAAGATGCAAATAGAAAAAATGGCTTTATACTCCATTTTTTGTAAGCGAGAGTAAAACTAATTAGAAGTCATAGATTCCTGTTAGGGCAGTAAACCACATCAAGTTCAAGAAAGTGCAGCATAAATGCATTTTAATGCAGACAGATGAGATGTTTCCATCACCGTTCGTTTTATATTTAAACCAAAGTATCATAAATACATTTACTCTTCCAATTATAGCATTTTAATTATAGTATTTTTCTCATGAAAATGTTTTTCTCAGTGTAAAAAATAAGATGAGAAGTCGACTTGCACTTATTGTGCTTCACCAAATAATTAAGGTAAATGTTTATAGGGCAGATAAATGGATTTCTTTTTAATCTCAATATTTTTATTAAGCTTTTTTCCACATTAATTCAAACTGTTTATGCTGGTACACCAAAGGAAATTTAAACAACTTTCTGAACTAACAAATTGAACTGCCTATGACATTTACATTTTATTTTTTATTACAATACTCAGATAATTATCTATATACGTATGTGCACAAAAAACAGAATAAGAATTACTTGTAAACTGTAAGCAGTATAGCTAACAATGATATAGCTTAGAGGATGCAAAGGGTGACCAAGGTGAAGTTCCTTGATTGTCAGTTGCCCAAATACAAAATGTTAAGGAGCGCAATGTCAATCAGTTTTTTTTTTTTTTTCAAAGGAAATTACTGCTTGTGTGTGCCAATAGTGATTTCCTTCTTTTGAAATATTTCTCCCTTCTTCAAGTTGGTGCAACCACAGAGTAGGTATTTATACATTTGGGAGGATATGCAGTGTTTGCCCCCATATATGGGTCAACATCTTAATGGCAGTGAACCAAGAGTAATGCCGTTCTGCTGTACTCCCATGTCTTACAGTAAGGGTTACTGGCTAGAATAAAAAGGTTATCATGAATCTCCCCAACAAGCTGCTCAATTTAGGGGTTAAGGGATAAAAATGAGGTGTCCTCTCCTACATTCAGTATGAAAGTTTTATTCTGCTCCTTACTAGCAAAATATGTGAAGCTTAGGGTATTTTACCAAAATATGGAGCAGATCAGTCCAGACCACTCAGCTGCAAAACACCTAACCCTTGCACCTACCAATGGACTTTCCATTGATAAAAAAAAATCATCAAAAAACAACCACGTAAGAGTCCCTCCTTCATATTTGAGGATGCCCTCTTCTCCAAGACTCAAAGACCACATCTAAGCCAGCACTCCTCTCAAGCCTACAGGTGCAAATTGTTTTAAGCCTATTGCAGTCACAAGTAATAGCTGGTCGATCTTGATGAGTAGCCACATCAAATCTTCCCCTGGAAAGTTCCACCTACCAGGCTAACCTCTACTTCCTAGATTCAAGCAGATGGCAGTTTAATATGGAGGATTATACCTATGAATGAAAATAAAAGTCACCCTGTGATCCTGGGTTTGATTTCTTAAGTTTCTATTTACTTTCTGTGTGACTTCTCTAAGTAAGTCACTTATCCAAGTAATATTCGCTGGTCACCCCCGAATACAAGTACTTGTGCCTACTGAGTTTGCCATTTTAACAAATGAATAGAATAAAAACATATTGAAACAGTAGGCCTGCAAGAGAATAGTTTTCTTCAAAATTTTAGTTGCTGTATCCAGCTGCATCCTTAAAACCTGGAATGATCATTGTCTTATATTTAACCAGTCCTTCCTTCTGTGCATATGATCAATGGAATAAAAATAGAACCTCCTCACCTATCCACTCTTTCATCTCAGCTGTGTCACCATTCCATCCACTACCAAATTCTCTGCAGAACATAACAAGGACCTCAGTTTCTGCCAAGTCCTCACTCAGATAAGCTGATCCTCTGGCTACAACACTTCCTTAAATGTGTCCAAACAACTCTCCTTTGCAGGAAGCAATCCAAATGCTGTTTTTCAAAAAAACCCTTCCCTGGCACTTTCTCCAAATTCATATTAGGCTCTCCTGGAGAATATGCAAGTTAGATGGGAAGTTTATGGTGGTCCCAAGCTAAAAGTCATCTTCAAACATTGTTAACCACAGGCCACTGATGTCAGCTTAGACACCAGAGAAATAAATACCATAAAGAAGTGGTCCCAGGAATGATCCATGGGAGACATCACTGGTAACTACTCTTTGCAATGAAAGTGTGCCATGAGAACTAGTAGCCGGGGTCTGCCAGTAAGCCAGTTTGCTATCCAGTAGGTAACATAGGGTTTTATATTTAGTTTGAATAGCGTATCAATAATGCCAGAATTTGGGATGGTATCAGAAACCTTTTCCAGGCTGAGGTAGGCAGTTTGACCTGATTTGTCTCCATCTAATGCATCTGTGACTTGTTCAAAGAAGTCTACCAAGTTCAGGAGGCAGAATCTTACTTTGACAAACAGAAACTTGCATGGATTCAAGGTGTTAGACTACCTATGTTCTTGTAATGAGTTGCATGGTGATGATGTTTTCCCTTGCTTTACAAATGAGGCTGCAGAGTCTTATAAGTCTGTAGTTTTTCAGAGTATTTGTGGGCCCCCTTGTGGAGTGGGATGACTACAGCAGACCTAAACACCTCTGGTATGAATCCAGTGGAGAAGATGAGACTGACAGACTCTATGAGAGAGTGTCTACAACTAATGTGAAGGCCGCCTGGCACATTATCAGGACCCATTGAGCTAGTTTATTTATCCTTGGAGACAGCACTCGGGACATGTGCAGAAGTGATTAGAGGAATGGTATGCGTATGCTACCATATTGTAAGAATATCTGAGGAAGATAGAGGAATAACATTTGAACTGAATTTGTCAGCTAATATGTTGGCTATACCCTCAGGGGATGAGTATGTGTTATTATATATTAGTTCTGTGCATTGTTGGACATTACTTCAAAGTTTTCTGACACAGTAGATAAAGGCCTTGTAGTTGTCCTTATCATAAGTGGAGATTTTCAATTTAGAATTAATTTGGGAGGATTTGTTCTTGCTCTTTGCTTATTTTTTTGAGTTTCTCTCTGGATGACGGGCTATTAAGTTTGATCCTACATGCTCCAAGATTCTTTGTCTTATTGCGTATTTTGTTTACACTAGAATTCCACCACTGTGATTTCTTCCTGAACTTGACATTGTATTTATGTCTTATGGAGTCCCATACCTCAATGCATGCTTTGAATTGGCCATAGAAGGTATCCACAAATATGACAGCATGTGGGATGTGGTCATTAAAGTGAGATGAGTGGTTACATTTCATCAGGTCATCCGCTAGTTGTAGTTGGTTTGCCTTAGAGTAGTCTCTGATGACAAATTAATTTTGTGGCAAATTAGTGTTTCTGAATGATGGCCAGATTTTACCACTGTTGAGATAACTGTAAGTGTTGAGCACAGACCAGCTATATTGGAGAGGACCAGATCCAATAGTTTTTAATGCCTACCTTGAACTAGTTTATCTAGACAGTTGGCATTAATGAAGTCCAAGAATCTTTGTAAATATTTATTTATGGTAGCATGAGTTTTGCAATTAATGGAAGGATAGTTGAAGTCTCACCAAGAGTATATATAGTATTAGGTCTGATAAGGAGGGATTTCTATTTGTTTAGATTTGCCCTACAAGCTGAAGGTAACATGGAGGGGGTGCAGAAGTTGTCTGTGATGTGGTACAGAATTTTTTTTAACTGTGGATATGGAGGAGTTCAATGTCATTATCTTGCATTTTGCATCCGAAGGTGAACTGGCTTCTTAGGAATACAAACGTGCCCCTTCCAACAGCACCATTGTTTTCAGCATTGGGTCTGAAAGAATTTTGGGAAATGAAATCCTGCACTAGAACCATGCAGATAGGAATATTTTCAAGAGATGGGAATACCTGTATATAGTACAAATTCTTGTTTTGGTTTCTAGCTTTGAGCAATGCAGTCTTGATTTTACTTGGTTACACAGGAAATGTTTAAAGACTGACCTTGCCTAAAAAAGGCACTATGAGAGCAGAAAGAGTCCTGGCCAATATACAAATCCATGAGGAGAGAGGTTCTGGCCATTTCTAGCATAGCAGATGGAATATCCATCATTTCCTCCCAAATTGATATATATTAGATTCCCTTAGAAAGGCACCAATTGCTAAGCTAATAATTAAATTATCTTTTGATTATACTGTGGCATCATTCTTTGTGATTGTATGATACTGTACAAGGCTAGATTCATAACAATTTCATTTGTATATTCTCAGAGTAACAACATGTCCCTCTTTTGATCAAAGGAACTGTGTTTGAAGTCCTTCATTCAATTCCACGTGTGCAATGACCATGTCATATATGTACTTAGGGGGAAGGGACCTGATGGCCCAAGTGGTATTGCAGATTCTGGCTCCTGAAAGACAGGTAACCATCACCCTGTCTTTGTACAGCCTGGTGAGCAAGGTGTCTATGTGTCTGACTGTGGCGTCACCTATGACTAAGACATTACCAAATAAATTGGCTTGATCTTGCTTCATTAGGGACTTTTGGCTTGTCCAGTGAGTTACCCCTTTTTAAAGTTTTCTGTTGTGTCTGTAAATCTTATTTGCCTATCTGTGTATCTCTGAGTGCCCTGCATACCAAACCAGCATATGGGAGGCTTTTGTGGTTTGGGCAGGGAATTTTTTTATTTGTACCTCTGTATAAGAAGGTTTATTTGTTGATTTAGGACATGGTAGGCAAGGTTGTGAGTGGTGAGTATAAGAACTGACAGCATGTGGGTGCAGCCAGCAATTTTAGAAGAGAGTCTGGTCTCCAGGGTTAGTCGTTACTTATACCTCTCAAGTAAATAGTTGTCGATGTGTTAACTGAGCATTAGGCAATTCTTAAATTGTGTCAGAGTGCCTAGTGTTATCTGGCTACCATCAGGCAGTGAGGTAAGCTGTAATTTCATGATATATCGTCACTGGTGAGAAAGAAAGTAGTAATGTATCTAAAGTATACTTGACAGAACAGTAATGAGACAATATGCAGTATGCAGCAACAGCTATGCTCAGGTTCAGAATGCCCATGACAGACGAAAGCAAATGATCATGGAAATTATCACCAAGGACATAGAAGACTTCCAGACACTGGATCCATCCCAGTCTGGCTTTGTCAAAGGAAGTTCATGCTTATGGAACCTGATGGACATCTTTGAAAAGGTCGATAGGTCAATGGAACTAGGCATAAACCCCTTTATAACACATTGGATAGCTAGCTGACCTATGGATAGGACCCAGGAGTTTAGGACCAGTGAGGTCACCTCCACAAAGAGGTTGGTCACCAGTGGAGTCACTTAAGCTCTGTGCTGGGCCTGCTCCTCTTTGGCATTTACTTGTTGGAGGTCAAAGCCAATGCCAAAGGCCTCTGTCTGACCAAGTTCATAGATGATTGCAAACTGGGAGCAGTCGTTGAATCTCCCAAGATAAAAACACCCTTCAGGAAGATGTAACACAGAAGAATGCTTGGTGCTAAATCCATGGATTAAAACTCAATGCCAAAAAATACATTATAGCAACTTTTGGGAAATCCACCACCTTGGGTGACTACATCATCAATAAAACACCCCTAAAAGTTGATTCACTGGTCAGGGATCTGGGCATTCATATAGAGAGCAACCTAGTCTTCAACCAATATGTGACCGAGGTAGCAAGAAAATCCTTCTATGTTGGTCAACTTATAAGTAAGGGCATGGCATCTAGGTCCATAGAGGTTATTGTCCACTGTACTCAGTTATCATTAAACACATCATAGAAAATAATGCCCCCTTTGGCATGTATCTGACCACTCACATGCAGCAAAGGGAACATCCACAAAGATTCATTGCAAAAAGAATGCAGGGAGTAAACACAGTGCCCTATACAAATTACCTCAAAGCCCTGTCTTTTCTGAAAGGTGATATTTGCCTGGCATACAAGGCATCCCCTGACCCTGTTTTGATGAACCTTTTGTCTTATCTGAAAAATAAACTGCATAAGAACCACTAGATCAAAAGGTGTCTATATTATGTGATCAAAGAATCTCTTCTTCGAACACATAATAATCGACACGTATACAGTGAACGCTGTAAACTGCGAATGGCCACGTCCTCAAATTCTTTCCTTGGGAAAAATTCATGTGTCTGTAAAATAAAAAACAAACTTTAAAACACTAATTAAGTAGGGGGCTTTGCCCCCCCCCACACTCCCCCTACTAAATATATCAACTCCGAGATCAGTCTACATTGAAGAAAAGGGCAATTCCAAATAACGGCCAACTGAATTTTTTCCCGAGGAATATAGACCTAGTCAAAAGACCTAAGATTTGCTTGTCACATAAACAGGGTATATTGGAGAGACAGATAAGTTTCTCCGAGAATTCCCATTCTCTGGAACAGGCTCCCCATCCATGTGAAGCAGAGTTTCTCCTTTGCCTTATTTAAGCAAAACTTGGACTGATGGATGGGGTAATTGTAAATTTATCCCTAGTCTGGCACCTATGTCTCTGATGGGCAAAGCAGTCAGTAAACCACACCTGTATAAATCAGATTTGTATGTAATTTACAAATGACAGTAAAGAACAGACTTAGGCTAGGAATAAATACAATTGTAAGAGTAGTGAAATGAGACAGTAAGTACTACTACTACTATAAGAGAGAATTCTGCTCTAAATGTGCAAACATAGTCAGCAGCTGTTCTGCGGAGTACACAACTGTGTATGTGTGACTGCATCTCCCCTTAACTGTGCTCCAGCAGTGTCCTAACATGTACTTTGTGATGTGTGGCTCACCCGTACAGAAGATTCCTTATTTTTATTACGTGCTACCTGTCAACCTTCCTATGTAATACCAAGTGCTGATCCCCAGTCCTAGGTCTGCAACATTGTCACACGATCCTGGCTTCACAAGATATGAGGATCACACAGTATTTGCATTCTTTAAAAGCAGGTGGATATACTGTGAATTTTACTTCTGCAGAATGTGAACAGACAGGATGCCATAGACTGTGAGTGGGAAAGTTGAATAAACAGTAAACAATTCTATGTGTACGTTAGTGGATGCGTAGTTATCATTTTCTTTGTCATTTTGATAGGGGAGAGTGGGCAATGCGTCCTAAGAATAAAGGACATTTTTTTTTGTTAAGGTATCACATGAATATATTTTTTTTATTGCCATCAGTGGTAATAGGTTAGATTTATAAGAACTTCCTTGATGGAAATGAATTATTTCAGCACAGTTCTGTCACAGTAATCGTGAAGATAATAATAACTATTTCTTAACCAGGTATGGATATACGGTCATTTTCAGAGACACTCTGAAGTGATGTCTGGTTATTAACTTGCTCAAGGTCACACGGTAGATAAATGAGGACTGATGGAATTAAACTCTATACCTCAGGAGTTACATCTAACAGCCTTAACCTCTGTGCCAACTATACAGAAAAATATTGCTCTACTGTAAATCAAAATGAGATCCTTTACATTGTCCTGTGTTTCAGACCATACTTTGCTCCACTTATTGTAGGAATTTATTTTCCCCTCTGGTAGAATATCTGCAGTGAATATGACATAAAAAATATATCTTTTCTACCTCTATATGAGTGCATACTCACATGTGGACATTGTTACTGAAAACATAACTTCCTTCTTGATCACATTTTGGGCAGAATTCCTACACTGCAAAGAATGCAGTCATCAATACAATACTATGTCTCTTGGGTGCAGCTTTTACACTACTCATGGATGGATAGCATCATTATGTGCATGTGAGGAGGGGAGTGGGGGGTCTGGGTTCTGTATTATATTCTCGAAAGCCGACAATATCGAAGCAGATATTGTTGACACGAGAATAGCGAAAGCGCACAACATTGAACATGTAAACAGAAATCTCCATAAGGGGAGATTTCCATTTACTGCAATGTAGTGTGGTCTCGGAGTTGGTATATATAAGTAGCAGGGGGTGTGGGGTGTGCAGGGGGACAAGCCCCTCTGCTTAAACCCGTTAGGGTACTTTTTTCTTTTTCTTTTTTTTGTTGTTTTTATAAGTCCGATGTTTGAAAACATCGACCGTATGGTGTTCGAGGTTTTCAACCGTTGATCCTATAATATAGACCCGGGGGTCTGTGCATGATAAATTAATCAGACCTTTATCAGGCATTGGGCAGTACCATTGAGAAAATGGCCACATAATAAGCAGAAGTGTAGTGCTAATGGGAGAAACTACACTAGGCTTCTTCATGGCGGGAAAAGAACCACAGTGTGGCATGTGACCAACATGATGAATGTTACAGCAATAGCAGACTAACAGGCCTGAATCAGCACATGCTCATAATTGCAATTTAGCACCACAAGCCTGTATCTTGCTCTTATTTGATGCAAGAAGAGCAGCATAGCAACCATTATTGAGACCACTGTTGCTACACACCACAGTGTCAATCCTATTCATCATATAAATGTAGAAGTTACCTGGCTTCCATGGTGCAGAGTGGTGGAGCCTTGAGTGCAGGTCCAATGACAGCCGTTTGATTAGCAGCCAGAACAGTCTGAGAACCAGGCATGGAGGTGGATGATTTCAAGGGCATGACCTACTCTCCTTTCAAATGGGAGGAGTTGGATTTACATGTACTTAGATGCACACAGGGTGGTGAAATCCTCCCGGTGGAAAGTGAAGAAACCACTGTTCATGTAGAAGGGAGAGAGATGCTTGGAGGCAGGGCTCCTTGTAGAAGTAGGGTGTTTCCTCCATGGACAACCCCTTTCACATCCCCTCCCCAGTGCCTTGCTGATTGTGCACATGACAGATTATGGAGAAAATGAAAAAAAAAATAAATGTATTTCACCCCTTATGGCTGATTGGATGATCCCTCTCAGTCAGAAGTCATGTGATGAAGGGGAATGAATGGGCTGATAAACTGAGATTGGGTGTGATGGTTGGTTGAAAACTTGGCAAAACTGTAAAAATATAAATGTAGAAGAAAAAATGGTAGGTAGGAAGGTAAGACATGAAAGAACAGCAAGCAGGGAGGAAACATAGGATATACATAGGGAAATGAGGGTAACTTTTGGAAATAAAGACTCATATAGAAAAGAACAGTGAGTCAGGAAAATAGTGAGTGATGTTTGAGGAAGGGACAGCTACAGGAGAGTAAGTATCAGGCAGCTAAGCATAAAATACAGACTCTGACAGATGGGACAAGAGATACACAAAAGGTGCTGGGTCCTGGCATGGTTGGATGCCAGGCCAGGACAGAGGCCGACACATCCAAGTACCACTTTCACAGATTACCAGTGTTAGAGGCTAGTTGCTCCTCCCGTGGCTTGATGTTAGAATCTACAGGTCACTGAATTAAACAATCCACATCAGGGATCATTCCACATTGCTGAAGTTTCTGTTTCTCAGCTCCCAGCAGCCAACACATCTGATGCTGGGAGACTAGAGAAGACCCCTTCTGACTACTCTCAAAAAAGTAGCCTTCACCTTTTCAAGACGTGGCCACCCAGGGCAGCAAGGAAACCATCAGCCTCCTCCTGGCAGAGATGCAGCCTTGGTTGTCACAAGTAACCCAGGATCCACATGTTTTGGCTGGTGTAGACTGAGAAAAGTGAGGACACCCCCCCCCCATTCTACTACAGCTGTCCCTACAAAAGGAATATTATATGGAAAAAATGCACACAAGTGAAGCAATGCAGTTGCAGTCGTAAAGTGGATTACCACAGACAGCATACACATCCCCTTGTCAGGATAGTAACTGCTACTTCCTGATATATCCCGCTATGTTCAATTTCCACTCCTACACTTCTGCAAAACAGAATGCACTCTTAAGAAGATGTGTAAGACAGGTAACATAGTAGAACAAACTAGTACTAGAAAACATTTAAACAAAATGTCTACAGTGCATCCCTGACTGTTTCTCCCAAACCTCTGACTCCTACTCTCAGAGCAAGTCTCAATGGTATCCCCTTATGTGATTGTAACAATGCCAGCATTATATCATGCCATTGGTTTCACTCACCATCTTGGCAAGCTCATGCTAGGCATCCAACTCCCACAAAGACCCATCATACTGTCTTAGCAGACACTCATGGAAGTCCATGTGCAGGGAGAACATGAACATGAACATCTTGTTCTTTCTCTCACAGTGCCTGAAGTAGCCATGGACAATACTTTAGGTCAGCTCAAGGAGCAAATTTGCATCCCTGTTTAGATAGTGTGCTACACAATGTAGAGCTGCACTGTAGTGCAAAGTTATGTGTGTACGAAAATTTTACAAACACAAATTTCATCACCTGTGCCAAGTAGCAACTCCGCCACACTCCAAATTAGGAAAATGGCATTTGGCACATGAAAGCAGCTTTATTTTAGAACAGTGAACATAAAACTATGAACTAGTGCCTTGGCTTATGCCTTCAGGGTTCACAATTTTTTAAACCAGTTGAACAAGGCTTCATATATAAAACTCTTTACCTAAATTATCACAGAAATGTTATGTGTGTAGCACTGCACTGCAGCACTTAGATAACTTTATAACACAGTGCTGTGACACTACATAAACGTGATGTATGCATGACCATAATGATCTCATACCTCATGGTGACTGTGATGTGCATGGCTTCCACAGTGCAGCATTCCAACTATCGAGAAACAGAAACAATAATTAGTCATATAGCATATGCACCATGTTAATTGTTATTATAATATAACCATAGTAAGTAAACTTGCTCATTACCTTAAAACTGGTCTTCGCTTGCATGGTGACTGCAGGTAGAGACCTGTATATCTACACTGTGTTGTTCTACAGTGTGTGTATGTACTACCTAGATAACCTTACAGGGAAAGCCCCTCCAATGAGCTTTTGATATATGTTGGATATATATGTGCTAGCTGTAAGACTCATGATAATTGCATGGGTGGTGCTTGGATACATTATAAATAATACCTTGTGCCTTAAAGACCACATGGTAGTTAAAGAAGTGGCCGTCCATTCTTTTGATGTATCTCAGTCCCTCTGGACAAGGAAAGGTGGTGATAGCAATGTGTTTGCAGTGAATAGCTCCTATCACCTTAGGGAAATGGATGACTTTGTAAAATGTCCTTATGGTAGTGGTGGTGGTCCTCTCACCTGCAGTCCTCTGAAGTCCTGGAGAAACAGATATCCTCCTCCACGCGCTTCAGCATAATGTTAAGAATCTATAGAACTGTATGTATGATGGGTTAAATGGGATGGCTACCTCAGGCACAAGCTGATAAGGGGTGAAGTCATGATCTGCTGTTGCTAATGAGGTGTGAATGTAGTGCCAGCATTGATTTACGAAACCTGTGGATATTATGGCTTCATCAATGAATACTGATACTTATTCAGAATTATATCTAAAGCTCAGTATGTGGTAGTGATACTGTGAAGGCGCTTGCTATAGCAAATAACTTGTTGCAGGTCCAAGAGCACAAGAGAACTTTATTTTGGTCCTCAACTTAGACTTTTTTTTTTTTTTTTTTTTGCTCTTCAAATTTGAGTAGAGGGGTGCCAGTCTTTGGAACTGCCCAAAGAGACAGATGATCTAGTTAATATTCTGAGGATCTGCTTCAGGATTTGTGAGGTGTAGATGTTCGATATTTCTGACACAATCACAGTAGTTCTCTGAAAGATCCCTTTTGCTAAGATGGCTAAGGCTACATATATCTTTGTATCCAAAGGTTTGAGCCTCTCATGCATCCCCCTCAATTCTTGTGGGAGTCACTTGTCCACATGGAAACAATCTATAATCTTAGATGGTGGTCTAAAAGGTGTTCCCTTTACCTCTTCTGTTGTCATAGATTCCTGAAATGTCTATCTTGTAGCATTACAGGCACTGGCTCTTTGGGCAGCCAATAGCACGTTATTAAGCTACAGCAACTACGAGTGAAAGCATCTCCCTCATCCCAGTCCACTATGATTCTTGCTGTCTAAAATGTGTATGTATTGCTGCTTTATAAGTTTCTGAGCTAGATTGCCTAATTTGTGTACACCTTGTTGCTCATTTGAATGAAGTTCCTCATTTCCATGTTATTTGTTATTATCCAGTCTTCAGCATAATCTGCATATTAAGCTATTTGGAACATTATGTGATCACACTACCCATGTATGTAAATTGCCAGCTCACTGCTATTTGCTGCTCTGCACACTAAATTGTGCTGCACTGTGTGCTCAACATCTATTACCAGTGAATTTCAACTGCTATAAAAGCAATAAACAAGTTAATGCACTTATATCTGTAGCTTATATTGTAGAAGTTGTAAAGAACTGCACAACAGGCCAGTCATCTGAAAACTTAAGTCCAATACCACTGAATATCAGTCCATAGAAAACTCCAGTATTTGTAACACGTAGACATGAGTAAGGCAATAAAATATTGCTCATTTGTATTTGTATGAACATTTTGGCAGAAAAGACCCTAAGTCTTTTACATTTGATGTGGAAAAAATGGTTTCCTGGAAAGGTCAGTAGGTGATGGATCTGAAAGCAGAAAAATTACCAACAGTGAAGTGTCATTTTCATCCATTGTCAAATGACTCATACCTGTTTCTAAGTACGACAAATGTACATAGTAGTTATAATGAATCATACATAACATAGGAAAACAGAAATGCATTTTTGGTATGAAATTATTAAATCTCACAGTAATGAAGCCTTGTGGTATGACATATTTGACATCACTGTAAAATATTCTGCATTTCTGTATTTAAACTTTAGCTGAAGCCAGATGTAATAACACTTTCCTACAGCAGGCATCCTTTTCATGTCAGGTCTTTAAAGTAACAAAGGCTGGTGAAGTGTCAAAACCAGTTGAGAAGGAGAAGCATGCTGCTTCCTGCCTTTGAAGCAGAGCTGCAAAACGTGATACACTTTGTAACAAGTGGATATTTTAATGCTAATTGCAACTTTTTGCACTTGAATTCCTACAAGAACCCAGGAAAGTGAAAGAAAACTCATTATGCTTAATAATGCTGATTATAAAACTGTGATTGAATAATAGCAGTGAGACGTTGTTTTCATGTGTCTTACTGTGCATTCTTCTGTAAAATTTGCCTTTTAATCTAAAGCCTTCCTTCTTCCTACTCGTAGCATGCCTGGCCAAACGTTAAATTTAATAAAAATGTACAAGGACACAAATGGAAAAACCTGTCCTTTTTGTATTTAAATTGTGTCTAGGTAGTTATCTTCCTGACCTGCTGAAGTAAAGAAATATGGAAGATAAGTATAGTGCAAGAATTATTCTCTTAATGCTTTGATTCTAGTATATAAACATTAGACTCTGAGTATTTTCAAGAAAATGAGAAGTAATATATTTATGTATTTTACTTTTCCATTATTGCAAAAAATGACTTGTCATAATATGCTGGAACCAAACAAGCATCACTTCTTTGGAAATGTACAGAGATTGTGGAATGCATGGTTAGTTATTGGACCCAGCGTGCACCTTTTTAGTGGGGTCCCAGTCAGACCCATCCCATCCCCCACCCTTACTCTGCACCATCCATTACCCCCAAGTGGTCTCCTGGATTTAAGATTACTTCAGATTAGGTGTTAGGAATATATATCCTATTATGGTGTATTACATTTATTAGCTTTTATTTTGACATACCTGCGATACTTGCTACATGTAAACTCTGAATGAAAATGTCAGTAAAAGATAAAGAACTAGAATTAAAAACTGAAGGAATATGGGATGAAACTGATTACAGACAAGATTGCGGTCATAGAAGCAAATGGCAGAAATCAGAAAAAGCTGAAAATTATTATAGACTGGAAACAGTGGAATAGGTTAACAGATTCAAGAATCTGGAAGTGGTGGTTGAGGAGAAGGAAAGCCTGAATGAGGCGGTCAAAGCTAGAATCAGAGGGGCTGCAGCCAACTGGTGCAATATGTCAGGAGTAGTGTATGACATGAGAATGCCAAAAAAGCTGACAAGTAAGGTATACAAAACAGGGGTATGACCAGTGCTTGTGTATGGCACAGGAATCTGGGCAGTAAAGGCAGAGCAGTTTGAAGTGATGGAGATGAAGTCTCTGTGATGGGTAACAGGCTGCAGATTGTGGGGTGGGTGAAGAAATGAGGACATTAGAGCAGAAACTGCACAGAATGTCAAGGAAAACATATTATAGTGGGCTGGTCATGGTTGTAAGAGATCAGAAGACTCCAGTTTGTATACCCATTGTCCAGATACAGAATCTTACTAAAAGGACCCTATATTATACAGCATGCTGAAGTTATGCTTTCATCAGGCACACAACTTCAGTAATAATTTAGATATGACAATTCTTCCTTATCCAGTTACCCAATTAATCCAGTTCATTGTTGTGAGGGAGCTTGAGTTTATCTTTGCATTGAGCAGGTGAAAGGCAGAGAAGCTAATCAGCAGCTTTTCATTGGCCAAACACCTATGTGCGAGCACAAACACACACACACACACACACACACACACACACACACACACACACACACACACACACACACACACACACACACACACACACACACACACACACACACCAGTAGACAGTTTGGAGGATTACCAGTTCACTATACCATATCTCTTGGATGTCGGCGGAAACCAGAACATCTAGTGAAAACTGATGAAGAATGTGGACTCTGTACAGAAGGTACCCCAACCAAGAATAAAAATGGAAAACTAAGCACTGTGAGGCAATGCTGCTAACTGCTGTGCAATTGTGCCTCCTCTCATATAACATTCCCATCAAAATCATGTCCCAGACTATGCACTTATATCCAAAACAGTTATATAGATTTCAATGTACATGTTAACGCAGAGTTTACCATGGGGTATTTAGGAACTTGATTCTATGATTTCTGCACCAGAAAAAAAAATGTAACGTTATCCAACATGGTTATCAGGGTATGCAGATAATGACAATGAAGGGTAAATAAGCCTAGATTGGTCCCCCAAGCTAGCTGCCTTTGGGAGCCATTTTAAACCTAAATTTTGTGAATCAAACCCTGTATCTTGTGCCTGTGAGGAAAATATCTTAACCATTATGCCAATCCCTAATCCAAACCCCAAAAGAAATCCAAGTACCTGGGTTCAAACTAC
This sequence comes from Protopterus annectens, assembly GCF_019279795.1. Taxonomy (NCBI): domain Eukaryota; kingdom Metazoa; phylum Chordata; order Ceratodontiformes; family Protopteridae; genus Protopterus; species Protopterus annectens. Next base: position 1,352,768,940 of record NC_056729.1, on the reverse strand, counting down.
AACCCATAGCCTTCTGACCTTCCAGCATCAAAGGCAAGCATGCAATGTTATGAGCTACTGACCCTGCTTCTATAGATCGTAGATAAAGAAAATTGGACCACGAGTGACTGACTGCACTTCCAATATCAACTGTTAATCAGACCTTCCATATATCAATGTACATTTTGAGAAAAATAATTGTAGAACTGACGCACTTTAATATTTACTATGTTTTCATATACCAATCAAATAGTAAAACCAATGCAACCAATGAAGACCGATAAACATAAAAAGGTCACAGTCTGACGTGAAAGCTTCCTTAAAAACTAGAAAAGCAGCATACCACTCCAAAGAATATTTTAATAAACTGAGAGTAAGCACTTTCATCCTACACAACTAGGACTTCACCAGAATAGAATAAACAAATTGATAAGGTCATGGAAGCCAATAGAACCAATTAATCATTCAATTTGTCTGCTAATATATTCTTAAAGGTACAACTACAAATATTGACATTGATAACAATACAATGCTAAAAGAACATTCATAAGCTCTAACATTTTATAAAAATATGTATAAAAAATTACATAAATAAACTGAACTGACACAACTTTAAACAGTAAGTAAATAATGTTTTAATAACAATTAAATTCAAAGATAAATTTAATGTGTAGTAAATAAATCTTTAAGGACACAATATTTTATAGTGTAGCTGACCAGAGCCTTAAAACAGGTTGTATTGAAATATAATCATTTAATCCAGGTGAAGTAAAGGCATTTAATTTAAATTTCCAGAATAGCTCTCTATATTCCAACATATTTTTCCAGTCCCCTAGAGGACTGAAATCTACCTGTCCTGAAATGCCAAACTTAAAATCATTGCGAGAGACATCAAGCAAGGTCTTCTTCTTCTTTCGTTTTTTTCCCGGTTAGGGGTCACCACAACAGCTCACCTGTTTGCTCATGATTGGCAGTGGAGTTTTATGATGTCGAGTTGCCAGCCCAGTGCCCAGCCTTCCACAGAAGGCACACACACACGCACACACTCACGCCTAGGGCCAATTTAGAGTGTCCAATCCACCTACAGCATGTCTTTGGGATGTGGGAGGAAACCGGAGCACCCGGAGGAAACCCACATGACCACAGGGAGGACATGCAAACTCCGCACAGAAGGCACCCCAGCCGAGGATCAAACCTCTTGCTGTGAGGCAACAATGCTAACCGCTGCACCACCATGGCCATCCAGACAGGTATGTTTGTTAAAATATTTGTTCTTAACGCTATAAAGATGCGTGTATATATGCTTCTTCAATGCTCTCTCCATTTTTCCAACATAGAAACTATCACATTTCTTATAAACTGTAAGGTATATGATACCTTTACTTCCACAATTTATTTTTTTTTTTAAACACCTTTGTTTTAAAGGTATTTAATACTATCTTCTTCAATAATGTAAGAATATTGACTACATATCATATATTTGTTGTTCCTTATCTATGTTTTGACCTCTGGTGTGAGTTCTGCTCTTCACAACAAACTTAGGATCAAAACTAACTGCCCCCACAATTTCGGGGTTAAACTTCAACATATTCCAGTTCCTGGAAATAATTTCTTTAGTTCTCAGTGTAGCATAATTGTATTCCACCACCATGGCTACATGAAAAGAGACATAAAGGAGCTCTCTGAGCATGTAGCCCAGGCTGGTATGACCCTGACCTTGAGTAGCATCTTACCCTCACCAAGAATGATGCCACAATATGAAGACAAGATGATCAATTTCAACAATTGGCTTAAGTATTGGTGTCATTCAAAGGGGATCCAATGCCTGTCAGCTTGGGATGATATGCTCGACAAGCCACGATGCTTCACTAGGGACGGCTTGCACCTGTCACCCCTGGGCTTTTGGATATTGGCAAAGGCTCTTACTACCCCCATAGTGCCTTTTTTAGGCAAGGCTCAAAAGACAAACCCACCTCCATAGGTATCACAAGGGATAAGAAACTAAGAGTAATGCTACTCAATGCCAGAAGTCTAAACCTCAAGATGCAAGCACTCGAAACTCTCCTTAGCATGGAGAACATCGATATCTGTGCAGTAACAGAAACCTGGTTCAGGGCTCCCGAGAGCACCCCAGCACTACCAGGTTATACCTCATACCATGCTTTTTGGCCCCAAAACTTGGACCGAACTACAAAAGGAGGGGGAGTATTGATATTCATCAAAGATACCCACACCTCCAGGTTGGTGGCAAAGCACGAAGCATCAGAGACTATCCATGTGCAACTAACAGTGGGTAAAACTGCCTTCCAGTTTATAGCCTGCTACAGACCACCCTCCCAAACCCAGGAACCCCACTCGGCCTTTGTGAGAAGACTGGAAAATATGAAGGTATCTCCAAACACCATTATATTAGGCGACTTCAACTACCCAAACATAGACTGGGAGCATTACTCTAGCCCCAACACCCTAGCCCAAAGGTTCCTAGAATTTAAAAACTCAAATGCTATGGAACAACTTATTACCACTCCCACAAGAGGGGAAAACATACTGGACCTGATCATCACCAACATGGGGACTCTATGCTCCAGACCAGAAGTGTATCCCTCACTGGTAAGATCAGACCATAAACTAATCTCACTGGATATTCACATCCCGACCCCACCCCCTGCCCAGAAAACCACAGTGAAAAACTTCTCTAAAGCAAATTTCACACTCCTCAAAACCAAGGTGGAATCCTTCAAAGCCCCCGGGCCTGTGGAAAATACGGCCCAGACCGCAGAATCCTTTATAAACGCATTCTATGAACACCTTCAGAAATGCATGGATCATGCGATCCCAAATAAAACAAGACCCAATCCTCCAAAGGCAGACGTCCTGTCTGGTTGACCCCAGCCATAAACAAACTATACAATAGAAGGAGGAAGCTACTAAATGATAGAGCAAAATCCCAAAAGGGGAAGGCATCACTGATTAGTATTAGCAAAAAACTACGGGCACTCAGAAAATTGTCTAAGGCCAGCTTCAAGAGAAAAATTGCACAGGACACTAAGGATAATCACAAGGCTTTCTTTAGTTATGTTAGGAACCTGGGTGGTAATTCCCAGATATTCTCAGAATTAGTCCAAAATGACAAAAAATACACTGAACCCACAGACATTGCCAACATCCTAGCTGACAGGTTCAGCGCAAACTTCTACCCCCCTCCCCACCAAAAGGGCAAATATCTATCCCAGCAGAGTGCTGCCCCCCTGACATCTCAGATGCTCAGGTAAGAGCCACCCTCTCCAAAGCAAAAAACACAGCATCAATGGGACCAGACGGTGTCCCGGGCTGCGTCCTACATGAACTCCAAGAAGACTCTGTTTCCCCTCCACTCTTTTCTTCTCTATCCACCTCAGTTTTGTTTCTTTTACTGTTTTGAGATTTAAGTATGTACTTTTTGTACAATTGTGGATATTTAATGAACTGCTTATTGTAAACTTGTTTCTCTTTTAAATTATCTTTCATTCTTTTTGCTTTTGTAATACCTGATTTTAGCTATTATCTTAGAGTAGTAAATTTTTTTTTTTTTTTTTTTTTTTTTTTTTATGTAATGTACTTAGTATATAGTGGAGCTTTTCTCCTCGGGCCTCTGCTGAAAATGGACATGTATCCAGCCAGACTAGCCCGGTCAACAAATGTAAAATAAAAATAAAATAAAAGAGCTAAACCCAAACATAAAACTACTGTTCAATCTCAGCCTTAATACAGGATATGTGCCCAAAGAGTGGTGTACAGCAACAGTGGTCCCTCTCCATAAAGGTGGTGCCTCAATGGATCCTGGAAACTATCGTCCCATAAGCCTGACTAGCTTGGTCTGCAAAGCTATGGAAAGGATCATCATGGACCTCATAAATAAAGATATTGGGGACCTACAGACACTGGATTCTACCCAGTTCGGCTTTGTTAAGGGCAGATCCTACCTCTTAAACCTGGTTGATTTTTTTGAAACAGTCACCAAGGCCATTGACGAGGTGAAGGTGGTCCACACAGCCTACCTGGACCTCGCAAAAGCCTTCGATACAATACCTCACTCGGGCATTATAGATAAGCTCAAGAGATGAAATATAAACCCCTATGTCACTAGATGGATTGCAAACTGGCTCAAGTACAGAACCCACATGGTTAGAATTGCTGGAGCCATGTCAGACTCCAAACCAGTTACAAGTGTTGTCCCACAAGGCTCAGTCCTGGGACCTCTCTTGTTCGGTATATATTTCTCGGAGGTACAGGCCAACACGGAAGGACTGTGGCTGACCAAGTTCGCAGATGATTGCAAACTGGGCAATATAATCGACTCTCCAGCTGACACAAGCATCTTCCAAAAGGGCCTCATAGAAACAGACAACTAGTGCCAGAGCCATGGCCTCAAGCTAAATGCCAAAAAGTGTATAGTCATCCCCTTTGGCAAAAACAAAGTGCCCACAAATTACTACATAGGTGGTAATCCATTAAGTCCAGAAGAAGTAATTAGGGACCTGGGGACCCAAGTTGATAGCAATCTCTCATTTGACAACCACGTGGCCAAAGTGGTTAGAAAAACATTTTATATAGCCCACCTAATCATGAAGGGATTCACATCTAGATCAGGGGAGGTCATCGTGCCTCTTTACTCATCCCTCATCAGGCCCATAATTGAGTACAATGCCCCTTTTGGGATTTACCTTACCAGACACCTGCAGCAACTGGAAAGACCCCAAAAGTACCTCACCAAGAGGATCAAAGGGCTCAAACAGATGCCATATGCTGCCCGGTTAAAGAAACTCCAGCTCTACTCAGTGGCATACCGCCTGTTCAGAGGCGATCTGTGCCTGACATATAAAGCCATGTCCAACCCGGAATTAATGGACATGCTGCACCTCAGAAAATCCAAATCCCATTGAGCTACGTGCTCGAGAGACTTGAACCTCAGCACTGAAATAAATAGGACATGCTGGAGGGACAGTTTCATAACCCACAGGCTCCCTTCACTCTGGAATAAAATCCCAGTCCAGGTTAGGCAGTGTCCCTCATTGACTCTCTTCAAGAGGAATCTTGATGAGTGGATGGGAGATCGTAGGTTTACCCCGGGTATCACTTCTGTGTCACTGTTAGACAGAGGCACAGTATACTAACCTCGAAAAAGGGCATAGCAAAATAAATTTAAAATGGGTGGTGAAAGCCAAACACATTCTGGCTAGGCTTATAAATGCCCTAGGGCAGATAGCCTAGTATGAACCTATGAACCTATGAACCTATGGCCCTATCACACCCCTTTATCAGTCAGACTTCCATCCTCAAAGCCTGTGCCAAGCAATGGTTTATATTTTCTACCCTGTTGGTTGAAAACTTATCTCAAAATTTCCCAAACAAAATTTTCTGGGTACTCTCTATCAAAAAACATCTGAGAAATAGTCTCAAGTTCCTGTACTAGTATCAGCAGTTCATCTACCGGGCATGGAAATAGATCCCACAGGCTTATCTGTCAGCAGTCCATCTACCGGGCATGGAAATAGATCCCACAGGCTTATCTGTCAGCAGTCCATCTACTGGGCATGGGAATAGGTCCCACAGGCTTATCTGTCAGCAGTCCATCTACCGGGCATGGGAATACATCCCACAGGCTTATCTGTCAGCAGTCCATCTACCAGACATGGAAATAGATCCCACAGGCTTATCTGTCAGCAGTCCATCTACTGGGCATGGGAATAGATCCCACAGGCTTATCTGTCAGCAGTCCATCTACCAAGCATGGGAATAGGTCCCACAGGCTTATCTGTCAGCAGTCCATCTACCGGGCATGGGAATACATCCCACAGGCTTATCTGTCAGCAGTCCATCTACCGGGCATGGGAATAGATCCCACAGGCTTATCTGTCAGTAGTTCATCTACCAGGCATGGGAATAAATCCCACAGGCTTATCTGTCAGCAGTCCATCTACCGTCATGAGAATAGATCCTACAGGCTTATCTATCAGCAGTCCATCTACCAGGCATTGGAATAGAACCCACAGGCTTATTTGTCAGCAGTCCATCTACCAGGCAAGGGAATAGAACCCACAGGCTTATATGTCAGCAGTCCAGCTACTGGGCATGGGAATAGATCCCACAGGCTTCTCTGTCAGCAGTCCATCTACCAGGCATGGAAATAGATCCCACAGGCTTATCTGTCAGCAGTCCATCTACTGGGCATGGGAATAGATCCCACAGGCTTATCTGACAGCAGTCCATCTACCAGGCATGGGAATAGATCCCACAGGCTTATCTGTCAGCAGTCCATCTACCGGGCATGGGAATAGATCTCACAGGCTTATCTGTCAGCAGTCCATCTACTGGGCATGGGAATAGATCCCACAGGCTTATCTGTCAGCAGTCCATCTACCGGGCATGAGAATAGATCATACAGGCTTATTTGTCAGCAGTCCATCTACCAGGCATTTGAATAGATCCAACAGGCTTATCTGTCAGCAGTCCATCTACCAGGCATCAGAATAGATCCCAAAGGCTTATCTGTTGGCAGTCCATCTACCAGGTATGGGAATAGATCTCACAGGCTTCTGCACCAAAGTCTGCTACCTGTTGCACCACTGACATATCAGCATTTTTTTCTGTCTCAATATTCTTTACTTTTTTTGTCATCCACAATTCCAGCCTTTGCAAACACAGTACTTTCTTCAACTGCAGAGTCACAACACACTTCCCTAGTGTACAGATTGGCAGGATACATAATCAGTTTTAACTGATTTATTTTTGCACAATCTCCTGCAATTCAACAGTTCCAGTCATACAGTATCAAAATTAATTGAACAGCATTGTTGAAATTAACCACATATTTCTCGTGAAGTCTAACCTTCCTTTCTGAAAATAAAACATCTTTGTTGTCTTGGCTTGCTGGGCATGCACACCCTAATGCTTTGAATTACCAAAGAGCCAAGAAGAGAGTTTAGCGGTTCTGTATTCTTAAAGCCTATCATTGCTGTCAAAAATGTGATCTCCACTCAGGCAGTTGATTGAAAGGCAAGAAATCTAATGCTCAGCACTGCGCTAGCTCTCAGTGATGTAACTATGGGGGAAGTAGCTCTCCTCAGGGTCAAAAATCCGTGCCTTTCAAGACTGTGCTGGCTTGCATTTGTTTAGGAGTGTTATTGCTGCTTATGTTTGAGTGTGAGTTACTGGCAGGAATAAATAGACAGGGTGAGGGGAAACAGCAGACATGGGTCTCACAGCTTTCAAGATTCCATTTAATGGGAATGAGACAATGGCTATGGCATACCCGTAAATGAAACATGATAACTATTTGAAATCCCATTTCCACTTCTGGTAATTTCAAGCCACAAAGCTGGTTGCTGTTGTTTCATCATAAAATAAATAACAGCTGGGAAATAAGGATTTCTCGTACTTCCATGGCTTGGCCTGGCTTAACTCTTCACCCAGCACAGTTCTAATTGCCAAAATCCCATTGGCTGCAATTCTGAGAGCAACGAGTAGAAGACAATCAAAAAGAACTTGAACATTTTTAAGGATATGGGACCTGCATTCACCAAGCAACTGTTATGCTTTAGGTAATTCAAAGATTAATATATGTGCAGTTTTGAAAAGAAGAGTTTTAAATTATGTACTCTCTTATTGAGTAAATTGTTTAAAATGTTGTTCATGAAAAAGGTGAGTTTGGTGCAGTCCATCTATCCATAAATCAAATAATAAAGAAGATATTTCCATTTTGCCTCCCCAGAAAATTAAATTTTTTCATAGATAATATTATTTATTCAAAAATTCAACACCTCATCTATTAACCACTAGCTGCTGTCCAGTTAGATACACTTTACCTTTGCTAGTTTCTTCTATGAACCAGGAGATTACTGCAGTAAGTTCAAGTTTCTTTACATGCTTAAACCCAAACACTATACAGACTAATTCAGTTTGAGTAGCTGAAAAAAATTATAACAATAAATGAAAAAGAAAAAAAACAGCAATTAAAATATAAAACTCAATAAATAGATTAAACTTAACGAATAAAGCCTATGCAGAGTAAACGCTCCAACCAGAACAGCCAAAAATAAAGATAAAACCTCAGTCAAAAATGGAAGGAGTGACGCATGGTAAACATAGCACAAGTCCATAAGATGTCCTCAGAGCATCAAGAATCCCAATGAATAAAATGCAATACTGCACATAAACAGCTCGTTCGAGCCACAAAAATCAAATAATCCAGCAATGACGTTAATCCATTTAAATATATGCAGCAAGACACGGACTCATTCAGTTCTGGGACAACTTGATTAATAAAGTAAAAACACAAGCATGGGCTAGTGCTTTCACCTTTCGGCTTCCTCAGACCCTTTAAAACCAAGTCAATACTAAACACTTTATATACATTCTGTTATGCTTATTGGATAATGTAAGGGTGATTTTTCCCGCCAACATTTGTATATAAACTGTTTAGTATTGACTTGGTTTTAAAGGGTCTGAGGAAGCCGAAAGGTGAAAGCGCTAACCCATGCTTGTGTTTTTACTTTATTAAACAAGTTGTCCCAGAACTGAATGAGTCCGTGTCTTGCTGCATATATTTAAATGGATTAAAATCATTGCTGGATTATTTGATTTTTGTGGCTCGAACGAGCTGTTTATGTGCAGTATTGCATTTTATTCATTGGGATTCTTGATGCTCTGAGGACATCTTATGGACTTGTGGTATGTTTACCATGCGTCGCTCCTTCCATTTTTTGACTGAGGTTTTATCAATAAATAGATTAGTTATATAAGAAAGAAATTATTAAAATAAATAGAAAACATATTTAATTGGTTAACAGCATAAACAGCTATTGAAGCAAATAAGGGTAAACAAATGTCTATACTAGCAGAGATAAACAGACCTCAAAGGAATATTTAAATGCATCCTGTTTGGGGGACACTCTTAACAAACCAGGCAGCATTCTCCAGAAGTATGGCCCCAAATGTAAAAAGGCATGAATCCCAGATTACCCAGGTCAAACCACCAGAAACACCATTTATTCAGAGGTTCCTTGTGCCTGACTTGGACATCTATGACTACAAGACTTGGATTGCTTCTAAAACCATTTGGACCTACAAAGCTTATAAAAGTGTATATATATATATATATATATATATATATATATATATATATATATATATATATATATATATTATTTTGCAATTGGTCTAACTGTTTTAGTGATATTTAACACTTCTGTGCTGCATTTATTGATTTAGTTGAATTTATCACTGTTTTTCAGCCTCCACTTGTTAAAGAAACTCCATTTGTTTGTTACTGGACTGCTCTTAGGTTGTTTTAAAAGTATTCTGATATTTCCTAACCTCCTCTGATACTGCAGAAGCTGTTCTGAATTTGCAAAAGTTCTCATGAGTCTGCCAAAATATTTCTAAGTTTTACAAAGTTGTTTGTGTGTTGTGAACATTTCTCATGGTTACTGAACTTATTTTCAAGGATTCTTGATATTTCAGGAATTCTTATATCTCTCTTATAAAGCATTTGTTACTACAGCTAAGCTCAAAGTCAATTTGTTGTACATTAAGAGTGCTCGTTTGCACTTTGATGGAAGCAGAGACCTAATTTCAATCCATCCAAGGTGGGAACTACTTGTCGATAGCTTATTGTGTTTTTATCTGATTGGCCTGAGGATTTAACTTTATAAAAGGCTTTTATCCTGCTGGTATATAAGCCTCACATTTGCATGATGCACAGATGTGGTTCCTCATGCTTGCTTATAAGCAAACCTCTGAAATTTAAAATCCTCTATAGGAAATGCTCTCCATAGCCTCCCACTGTTCACAGCTGCTCAACGATCTGACAGTTTGTGCAGAGGGTGGTACCACTTCAGGTAATCTAATAGTATATTACTAAACATTCTCACTTTGACCTTAAGTGACTCTTCCTTACTCCTTCCATCTAGAAATTGTGTTTCCTTGCCTTCCATAGCACAGGCTAGATTCAGACCTGCTAAATCTAGACTGTTTGGTATCATTGTGCTCTAAATCCAGCCATCTTACATTAAAAGGACCTCCCTGCACCCTTGGGGCAGAGGTATGTAGCTCAAGACGCATTTGAGTTGGGGATTGCTGGAGAAAGGCTCAGTTTGGGGCTTTTCCATTGGTAGTTGTGTCAAAACTGTTTACATTTGCCTGTATATAAGCCTCATGTTTGAGTGGGTTTGTGCTCAGTTTACTGGAGCTGCTCAATGTTTGGTAAAGTTTGCCAGAGGTCTCGAGTGCATCTGCATATATATTCAAGGCATCAACTGAAAAAAACCCTGAAAAATAAGTATATATTAAGCCCAGCACTGCACTTTGTTAACTATATTTAATTGAATTACTGCTTCATTTGTGCTGTTTGTGACTAAGTCCAGCTAGCCCACTTCCTTCCCAAATACCACATTCTGAAACATCCTGCCACAGTGGATGTACAGTTTCCCATAATTTCTCCTGCCAGCTTGATTGATATGGGCATCCTGAGGCAATGCAGCAATTGCTTCATGTACACTGACAACCATTTAAGTCCTAAAGCAAACTAACACCTTATGTGAGAGATGCAAATGTACTCTGGAAATGGAGTCAATTTTCTCACGTAAAAACAAACCAGATATCAAACAGGTTGTCAGCACACACACATCACCTATCATACAAACATCACCTCTCACACAACATAAGGTCACAGCACACAAACCCACATACATAGAGATACTCACTAAAAGCCTACAAAAAGAACACAGACATCCCAAACACACACCACCCACACTCACCACTAAGCAAAAAGAAGCCAATTCACATATCAGTACACACACTCGTGTCTCAACAAATAAGCCCCTAAGGCAAAAACATCAAATTTCTTGGTCATAGGCAACTCCATAGTGAAACACACAGATGTCCCCCTCACTAGACTGGACAAGGAGAAGGTGACGGTCAGCTGAATATTAGGTGTCAGGATCCAACAAATCCCACATGCACTCAAGCCACTCAACAAGTACAGTTATGACTCTGTCATAGTCCATGTTGGAGTGAGGGACTTGAGACGTACCTCTCTGGACTATATGAAGAGAGACATAACAGAACTCTCTGATTATGTGTCTCTTCCATAGACTGGCGGACATACATGAGAAAAAGCATGCTTGCACAGAGGTTTCTGGACTTCTGTAACACAAATGCTCTGGAGCAGATAGTCTGCACCCTCACTAGGGTCTGTAATGTTCTGGACCTCACTAACATGGGGGGGTCGCTGTACTTCCCCATGCATGATGCCCTGCCTGGTTATGTCAGACCACAAGCCAGTCTTGTTTGAAGTAACTACTGGAACTAACACACACACAAAGGAAGAAAAATTTTAAAAACTTTACAAATGCTAACTACAGCATACTAAGTGATGGTATAAAAAAGTTTCATACAACTTGCAATCACAGACCTCAGTCATGACTTTGCAGACGCATGCACAAATGGCCTTTACATACACTTAAGCAATTACATAAACTCTGCTGTACCTGACCGGATCAAAACCAGGTCTTCCTGTGAAAACAAGCCACCGTGGTTGACTTCAAGTATAAACAGATTAGATAACAAGAGGAAGAAACTGTTGTCGAAAACAAGAGGGATATAACTGTGCAGAGGAGGAGTTCCCTCCTAAGCCTAAACATAAAATCAGAAATCTTGTAAAGTCTTCTAAAGCAAATTATAAAACTAAAATCGTATCCCTAGCCAAGGATAATTATAAGACATTCTTCAACTACATCTGTCTAAAATGGAATGCCCCAGCTATGTGCCGAACTGGTTGTAGATGGGATCACTCATACTACACTAGATGATATTGCCAACATGCCAGCTAACAAATTCAGTGCAAACTTCATCCCCCCCATCCCCACCTACCATAATCCCAAAGGATACCTGACACCAATCCATTGCCTAGTATCTCTAGAAAACAGGTCAGCTCTGTGCTAACCAAGGACAAAAACATGGCCTCAATGGGTCTAGATAAGATCCCAGATTGTTTGCTAAACAATCTAAAACAAGACCTAGTGGACCCACTTGGTGTTCTCTTTAATCATAGCCTGAAAACTGGCTATGTTCCTGCAGAATGCAGAACAGCAACAGTAATACCCTTGCACAAAGGCAGGCCATCAACTGATCCTGGGAACTACAGACCCATAAGTTTAACCAGACTCATCTGCAAAGCCATGGAAATTATTATCGTGGACCTTATCAACAAGGACATAGGCAACCTCCAAAGACTGGACCCACCCTAGTTTGGCTTCATTAAGGGTAGATCATGCTTATTAAACCTAGTAGACTTGTATGTAAATGTCACAAAGGTCATGGATGAAGGTAAGACAGTGCACACTACCTATCTTGACCTTACCAAAGCTTTCAACACAATTCCTTATTCTGGTATCATTTAGAAGCTCTCCCATATAGGGATTAATGCTTATGTTACTAGATGGGTAGCTAATTGGCTCACAGACAGAACACACTGTCAAAATTGATGACTCCACATCCACCAGTAGACCCATCAGCAGTGGAGTATCAGAGGGTCTGTGCTTGGTCCATTATTGTTTGGCATCTCTTTCTCAGAAGACTAGACAAAAGTCAATGGCCTTTGGCTCACCAAGTTCACTGATGATTGCAAATTGGGAGCAATCACTGAGTCCACCAACAATGTCAACAATCACTGAGTCCACCAACAATGTCAACAATCACTGAGTCCACCAACAATGTCAAGATATTACAAGAACAGCTAGCACAAACAAATGATTGGTTCCAAAGCCATGATCTAAAACTAAATGCAAAAGAATGGATTATTATTCCCTTGGCAAAACGGAATTCCCTACAAATTACAATATCGACAGCACCCACCTGAGTTCCAACCCAGTGGTGTGAGACATGAACTTTGACCACCAAGTTTCCACAGTGGTAAGGAAAGCCATCTATGTAGTGCACCTCACAAGAAAGGGCATAGCAGCCAGGTCAAAGGATGTTATAACTCTACTGTACTTGACCCTCATTAGACCACTAATATAGGCTAATGCACCATTTTGTGTGTACCTCACCAGACACCTGCAGGAGCTGTAGAGACCTCAGAGGTTTCTCACTAAAAAAATATAGGGACTTCAAACCATGACATACGTGGACAGGCTGAAAGCCCTGTCACTTTACTCTGTATCTTATAAGCTGCTGAGAGTTGACTTGTGTCTGGCCTATAGGGCAATCTCCAAAACTGCCCTAATGGAAATGTTGCACATCTGCAAGTCAAATGGCACAAGAGTCACTCACTCTAGGAATCTCATCCTAGCTTGTGACATTAACAGAACATGCTGGGAAGACAGATATGTCTCCCAGAGACTGCCACTTCTCTGGAATTGACTTCCTATTCATGTAAAACAAAGCTCCTCACTGACCCTATTCAAAGGTAACCTAGATAATTGCATGGGAGACTGCAAATTTGCCCCTGGTGTGACACCTATGTCCCTCATGGACAGTGGTAGCTAGTGTTGATCACAGACCCACTCTGTTCATAAATTTCTTCTGCAAAATATACACAAAGAACAAATGGGGATACTTGGGATTAACATGGCTAGGCTTGTAAAGGTCTAGGATCGCTAGTCTACTAACCTCCTATGAACAACCCTTGACTGGCCAACTACAGAGGCTGGACTGTCCAATCACATGTCATCAGATCCTCCAAATAAGGATGTCCCAGGCTATGTAGACATAGATAGAACAGGCTAAGAACTTTATATCTTATTTGTTATCTGACTGGAGGCCAGTTCAATATATTAAGACCCTGTTTAATTTGAAGTGCCTTGAGACCACAGTGAATAGTCAGCCTATAGAGCTTTGCACAAGCTGCAAATGATCCAGTTGATAGTGTGGTAGCCTTAAGTACAGCAGTTCAAAAGGAAGTGCTCCCAGGCATATGTTGCAGTATGGAGTGAAGGTAGCATAAAGTATTTAATATGAAAGATATTATGAATGAAACAGGAAAATTTCTCCCCAACTGATTTCTGGTCAGTCGATATCTGCCTAGCATTGCTAATCACATCAAATCTCACACACAGGACTAAACTGCAGTCTATCTGTGTTCTAGGAGATACTAAGAGATAAAACTCGCAAGTAGGAATCACAGAGTGTGGCATGTATGTCCATGGCAACCATCGTAGAGGTATTGAACTTTAACCGATTATTAACCATCCCAGTAAAGATGCATTCAACCTAACTAGCTAGATGGTTAATGGCAGAAACAGACTATTGAGGGAAGGAGAGGTGAAGCTCAGTTTCAGCAGCATAACAAAATATCACAAATCGGTCCTTTAGGTAATGTTTTTAGTGGAAGTATGTACACAGCGAATAGTAGTGGCCAAGTACAAAAAACATGCAGAACACCACAGTCCAGAAGGTAAGAAGCATAGAAATTAACCTCACACAGACTTCTGTCTGAATTCTCCTCAGAATTAGATAAAGTGAACCGGTTCAAGACAACACCTGTTATGCACCAGTAATTGTCCAATTAGTCCAATAAAATAGAGTGGTCAACTGTGTCAGCATAACTGAAATGGGTCACTGATGTTACTATCCACCAAGGAAGACTCTAGATATAAGTGTGACTCTTTCTTATGAATCGCACCAAAAAAAGAAAAGGTTTGATATTGGTCAAAGTTATTCAGTTCAGTAGGATATGGTCTAGCATTTTTTAGGATACTGGTACACAGTGCCTTCATTAACTATGATGGAACGACCCACATCAAGGGGTGAGACCAGGGCAGTCTGGTATAGGACAGGATCTAGTATCTATCTCCAGGCAAGTGAGTGCAAACTCTGGGGAAGAAAATTTCAGTCAAACAAAAAAGATACCTGCAACAACTGGAGTCTGCTTCATACTGCATTTGTCACAACCCTGCAGAGAGTTCTGGGGACACCTGATTAGGTCAAATTTGGCTGCAAAGTACAAACTAGTTAGTTCATATTTCTCAAAGGAGGAGGCCTTCTGGGTGAAGATGCAGACAGAAGTGGATGGACTCAACACCAATGAATACAGCACTGCCTGATAGTTTGCTGATGCAAGAACCTCCTGTAACAAATATGCAGCCTTCTATTGAGAGATCTCAGCCTAGTAAAATTGAAAAGTGCTTGGCCAGAACAAGCTTGTTGTCTAGAAGTTCAAGCATGATGCTACTTGTGTTCAAGTCACCAAGTCCTTTGAAGTTCACAGAGCTCAAAATCAACCACAGCTCATGCAGAACAAAGTGGATCAGCTGTACATACCACCGGGCCAGAACACCATGTAAGTTCATAGGTTCATAGGTTCATACTAGGCTATCTGCCCTAGGGCATTTATAAGCCTAGCCAGAGTGTGTGTGGCTTTCACCACCCTTTAGGATGAGAATACTATACCCATTAGTTTGCTGTGCCTCTGTCCAGCAGTGATACAGAGATGATTCCCGGGGTAAACCTACGATCTCCCATCCACTCGTCAAGATTTCTCTTGAACAGAGTCAGTGAGGGGCTCTGCCTCACATGGACTGGGATTCTGTTCCATAGTGTAGGGAGTCTCTGGGTGATGAATCTGTCCCTCCAGCATGTCCTATTTATATCCGTGTTGAGGTTTAAGTCTCTTGCTCTCGTGGCTCTGGTGGATTTGGATTTTTTGAGGTGGAGCATGTCCATTAATTCCGGGTTGGACATGGCCTTGTATGTCAGGCACAGATCACCTCTGAGCAGATGGTATGCGACTGAATAGAGCTGGAGTTTCTTCAGTCGGGCATCGTATGACATATGTTTGAGCCCCTTTATCCTTTTGGTGAGGAACTTTTGGGGTCTTTCCAACTGCTGCAGGTGTCGGGTAAGGTACATTCCGAATGGGGCGTTGTACTCAATCATTGGTCTGATAAGTGAAGAGTACAGGGGTACAATGACCTCAACTGATCTGGATGTGAATCCCTTCATGATCAGGTGGGCAATGTAGAAGGTCTTCCTAACCACTTTGGCAATGTGAGTGTCAAAAGAGAGGTTAATGTCAACTTGGGTCCCCAGGTCCCTGATAACTTCTTCCGTGTTTAATGGGTTACCACCTCTATGTGGTAATTAGGGGTTACCTTGTTTTTCCCAAAGGGTATGACTATACATTTTTTGGCATTTAGCTTAAGACCATGGCTCTGGCACCAGTTATCCATTTCTATGAGACCTCTCTGGAGGATGTCTGTGTCTGATGGAGTGTCAATTATGGTGCCCAGTTTGCAGTCATCTGTAAATTTTGTCAGCCACAATCCCCCTATGTTTGCCTGCACTTCAGAAAAATAAATGCCAAACAAGAGGGGGCCCAGGACTGAGCCCTGTGGGACACCACTTGTGACCGGCTTAGAGTCTGACATGACACCAGCAACTCTAACCCTGTGTGTTCTGTCCTTGAGCCAGTTTGCAACCCATCTTGTGACATATGGGTTTACATCTAAGCTGGTGAGCTTTTCTATGATGCCCGAGTGGGGTATTGTGTCGAACGCTTATTAAGGATTAGGCTGCAGACACACACCAAGTGTGGGCACTGTATTTATGGAGTGTATCAAGCAAAATAGGGCTCAGAATGTTTGCTATGATCAGCTTAAGACTCGCATATTGCGGAAGACCCAGGTTGAGGGTCAAGAAAACCATAAAATAGATAATGAAATGGCCATATCATATAACAGGTTCCATTACTGTCATCAGATGTAACATTAAGTTGGAAAACTATGCTTGGAGCAAAGACAAGTCTATGGCTAGCAGAAGCAACTGCCTGAGCAAACTGAAATCTTTACATAATGCACAGAAATTCTTTGACAAAAGCTTTGACATTTATTGCTTCTCATGTAAAAGTCTCCAGTTATAAACCATGTAGGAGACAAGAAAAGGAATGAAGTGAAATACTCAAGGAATTTCCTCACACTACCAGGTGGGCAGCAGATGAGGAGGTATTCATAGTTCACTCCTAAACCCATGGCAAATTAAAAGGAATTGATATTTCCAACTTTAATGCCAGCCAGTTCAATATTGATTGATAAATACCTCCAGACTTGTAGCCCAACATAATGCATCTGAGATACTTCAGGTTCAGATAACATTGGGTAAGACAGTGATTCAGGTCATAGCCAGCTATATGTCCCCAACCATGTCGCAAGACTCACACTCCATGTTCCTAAGCACCCTGGAGAATATTAGGGTCCAACCTAACATGCTCAAACTGGGCAACTTCAACTTCCGCCTCCATTAACTGGGAAAACTACTCATGTACCAATACACTTGCCCAACACTTTCTGGAATTCATTAATTCCAATGCCTGGACCTGCTTGTTCTTACCCCCCTCTAGAAGTAGCAACATCCTAGACCTGGCCATTACTAACATGGGCAACCTTTGCTATGCACCAATAGTCAACTCTTCCCGGGTTAGATCTGACCACAAACCAATCACCTTGGAAATCCAACCCCACCCCCACCCCCACAAAGGTAACCACCATGAAAAACTTCTCAAAAGCTAACTTTGGGCTCCTAAAAACAGAGGTGGCTAACTTCATGGCACCCATGCAGATGGAGAATAGTTGCATGACTGCCAAATCATACACCAATACACTGTACGAACACGTAAACAAATCCATGGATCTCACCATACCCAATACAACCAAGACGCTCTCCTCAAAAGAAAAGGAAGCCAATCTGATGGTCCCCTGTCATAAACAAATTGTACAACAGAAAGAGGAAACTGATGTGGAATAAGGTGAAGTGTCAAGATGGGAAAAACTCCCTTATCAGCCTCAACAAAAGCTTGAGATCCCTCATCAAATCCTCTAAGGTTAACTATGAAAACAGAATTGTAGCAGATAGTACAGACAACCACAAGGCCTTCTATAGTTATGTAAAGAGTCTCCACGGCAATATCCAGATTTGCTCTGAGCTACTGCACAATGGTACCACCTATACCGAGCCAACAGATATTGCCAATATACTGGTTGACAGATTTAATGCCTAATTTACCCCTTCCCCCAAAGGACTAATCACAATACCAGTAGATTGCCAGGCACCCAGTATTACTGCTACACAGATTAAAACAGCACTGTCCAAAGACAAGAATACAGCTTCTATGGGACCTGACAATATCCCTGCTTGTGTTCTACATGAAGTACAAAGTGAAGTGGCACCTCACCTGTGTGCCCTGTTCAATCACAGCCTCACCTCAGGCTTTGCTCCTACTGAATGGCGCACTGGTACAGTCATCCCTCTCCACAAGGGAGGAGCGACTGCAGACCCCAGGAACTATCACCCCATTAGCCTGACGAGTCTGATATGCAAAGCTATGGGACGCATCATCATGGACCTAATAAACAAAAATATAGGGAATCTCCAAACTCTGGATCCTGCGCAGTTTGGTTTTGTGAAGGGTAGATCATGCCAGCTCAACTTGGTCGACTTCTTTGAGTCAGTCGCCAGAACTGTGGATGAAGGCAAGGTGGTTCATACAGCCTACCTTGACCTGGCCAAGTCCTTTAATACCATTTCCCACTCAGGAATCATAGAAAAACTCACTAAGCTAGGCATCAACCCCTATATCACTAGGTGGGTTGCAAATTGGCTCACAGATAGAACCCATAGTGTGAAAGTAGCTGACTCCAAGTTAGACTGTCGACCAGTCACAAGTGGTGTCCCACAGGGTTCGGCCCTGGGGCCTCTCCTGTTTGGTATCTACTTCTCTGAAGTCCAGGCCAACATGAGGGGACTCTGGCTGACAAAGTTTGCAGAGCAGACGATTGCAAGTTGGGAGTTATTATTAACTCCCCAAGTGATGTTGACATCCTACAGAAAGGCCTCAGTGAGACCAACGACTGGTATCAGAACCATAGCCTTAAGCTCAATGCCAAAAAAAAGTGCCATCATCCCATTGGGAAAAAAACCAGTTCCCTTGAATTACCACGTCGATGGTAGTCCACTGAATACAGAAGGAGCTATTAGAAATCTAGGAACACAGATTTACAGCAACCTCTCTTTTGACCACTACATTGCCACTGTGGTCAGAAAGTACTTCTGTGTGGCACATCTCATTATTAAGGGTTTTGCATCCAGGAAGAAAGCGGTCATTGTCTCCCTCTACTCTTCCCTCATTAGGCCAATCATCGAGTACAATGCCTCATTTGGCATGTACCTCTCTAGACACCTGCAACAACTGAAGAGGCAGCAAAAGTACCTCACAAAGAGGATCCTAGGGCTTAAACACTTGCCCTGTATGGACAGACTCAAAAAACTCCAACTATTCTTTGGATCATATCGCCTACTTAGTCTGCTTGACTTACAAAGCCATGTCTGACCCAGCTCTGTTAGAAATGCTACAGCTAAAGAAATCCCAATCCCTCCACACCACACACTCCAGAGACCACAGCCTCATTACCACAATCAACACAACATGCTGGAGGGACAGGTTCATAACCCAGAGACTGCCCATGCTATGGAATAGACTTCCCATACATGTCAAGCACCTCACTGGCCCACTTCAAGAGAAATCTTGATGAGTGGATGGGAAATAGAAAATTCATCCCGGGGATCACTCTAGTGGCTCTACTCAAAAGTGGCACTAGGTACTAAGGTCAGGTGGCACCATGCCAGGGTAATCCTATGGGCTAGGCTTGTAAAGGCTCCTGCACCATTAGCCTAGTACAGACCTATGAACCTATGAACAACCACACCCCGTCCAAGTCATTTACTTGTGTACTGTACATATATGTGACATTACTCATGGTCTCCTACTTTATTTGTAGCAGAACCGTGTGATTAAATTTAAAATATAACAGCTGTTATTCCCTTCCAGTGTTAGTGGTAGTAAATCACTTTGTTTTTGCCAGCGATTCCTCATTTCAATATGTGCCTGGTATGACATCATGTCAACTGTAGTTGCTCATGCAGAGCTCCATCATTCGAGTTTGGCACCCAGGGCACCATGGCCTGTTTGTGCCCCTCTGTCTGTCAGTGGCAGCTTGTAAACTGGCATGCTGATTCTTATGGCACCAACATGTTATTTTATGTATCAAACTGGTACTTTGCTTGTACCATTAAAGAAAAGAACTTTTTGGCAGTTTGCAAGCTCTCAGTCTGTTTGGTGCCTCCTATAAGTTTGTGCCTGGCATAGTTGCCACATTCAAGCCTTGTGACTTCTGTCAAAACACATTTCTGACATCTATTGACAACATTTTTCTGTAATGTCATAGCACCTGGAGATGAGACTTTATCCAAAATATATGTTATTAGTGCAGGAACTATTATAAACTGTAAACATGCTTCATATCTACTGCTGTCACAGACTACCACAAGTTTAACCTTGAAGTCCTATTGGAGAAGGAACGCAGATAGGGTCTTAAGCTAGCAGTGACATTTTTTTAAATTAATAAATTCTGACATTGTAACAATATAATTTTACCTTCCTGAGTATTTCACCATTTACGTTCATAGATTAATACTAGGCTAATTGCCCTTGTGGGCCATTTTAAGCCTAGCCAATTACCCCTTGTGAGACTCAAACCCTGCAGCTTGTGCTTGTAAGGCAAGCACCTTAACCATTAGGCCACCCTCCCAACCCTTACTTACATTTGATTCTGTGTAAGATCTGCTGAAATGTTGGTAACAGATTCATTGTATTACAAAGGACTGCCCTATTCTACTCAAGCATACCCACTCATTACCTCAGTCTCTCTCTCCATAGCCAGTATCCCTACCATCATCTGTCTGGGTTATTTCTTTATTGACATTTACTGTCAGAAACCCATTTTCAGTGGAGGCCTGGGGAGAAAAGCTCTAGATACAAAACAAAATCATACAGTATGATAATATTTACAATAACAAAACAGTGTCCAGAAATTTGTGTACAATTTCTTAGTAAATGAGTAGAAATGTTTTATACAATCTGGTTAAGTGTTAGCAGTGCACATACAGAATTTATAATGGCATTCATTGTACGGATGGAAAAGACAATAGACATTCATAATAAACAGTTTATTTATTTTATGCATTTCAGTGTTTAGTATATAGCCTAATAATAATTATAGAGACAAGACAGTGAATGTCATATCTTAACTGATATTGAAAAGTGACAGAAGTGAAAGAAGACTCTCCAGTCCCTCACCCAAACTGTTTTCCATAATGTTGAAGATTGGTTTATGCAACACTGCCTCCTCCTAAATCCCCCCAAAAAAACAAAATCACATCCATTCTTCTCAATAACCTCTAACAATGCTACCAACATAACCCCAGATACTACAACCCGCCTACTAGGTGTAACAATTGATAATCGCCTCAACTATGATGACCACATTAACTCCACTATAAAGTCTGTTAATAAAAAACTTGGTACCCACTATAGAATTAAACCCTTACTTACCCCTTCTGCCAGAAAAACTATTGCCCAGACCCACCTTATTTCTACCCTTTTCTATGCCTCTGCTATATATACTAACCTATTTAAAAACAACCTCTCCAAACTTTCCACCTGTTATAATAGCATAGCTAGATTCATCGCTTGCTCCCCCTTTAAAACTCACCACTGCCTCAACCTCAAACAACTGGGATGGCTAGAATTACAGAACTATATACTTTGTCAACAATTACTTATCACCCAAAAGATCCTATACCACCCCAACAACATCCCTATCCTCACTAATATGATTACACCATACAAAAATCTAGCTACACTACACTCTGCTAATAAGCTCCTAGTTTCCTCTATTAAATCTAAGAACAAAGCTGGTAACTCACTTTTCTCGAACACAGCAGGTAAAAACTGGAATCAGCTTCCTTCTGAAATATCAACCCTTGCTTCTACTTCTCTGTTTAAAAAAAACATCTTAAAGAACATCTTAAAACTCACTGGCTTTGTCCATGTGCGAACCCAGACTGATATCTCTTTCCCCTTCCTGCTCTCACCCCTTTCTCTACTCCTCTAACCTATGCCTCTAATTCTAGTCACTACACTTTCCTTTATACTATGAGGATAAAATAAAAGGGTTTTCTCTCCTAATTGGGTCTTGCCCAAATTTACTGTTGTGTTTAGTATAATTTTTCTTTTGACCAATGTTGCCTCTGTACTGTGATTTTACATGTCTTTTTATATATTGTAAACTTTGTCACTGTTCATGCTTGGAGCTTTTCTCCCCAGGCCTCTACTGAAAATGGACATATATCCAGTTATACTAGCCCAGTCAACAAATGTAAAATAAAATAAATAAAGTTCAGAGAATTTACAAATTTAACATTTGAAGAACAGCATAAGGGGGTGAATTTTAATCTGGTATGTATCCTGACTTTTTCCTTGGAAATTGAGAATATCAAAGGCATTATTATCAAAAATTGGAACATATTTAAGGAAGACATGATTTTGGCATCTAAACTGGGTGACAGCCTAAATTTTGTTTTGAGAAAGGGCTTAAATTTTAAGAACTTGTTAGAGAAAGAGAAAAAAGCCCTTTATTACAAAAATAGATATGGCTCAGTGTGGCAATTGCCCATATTGTAACATAATGGAGCAAGGAACTAGTACAGTTATTAATGGTCTTAAAATAACTAGTAAATGTAAATTTAACTGCAAATATGTAACATGTAGGTCATGTGACCTTTATAGAGGTTTATTTAAACTGAAGCTTTTTAAATTAATTTTATCAAGGAAGACCAATGATTCAGATGGACGAAAAGCGCTTAATAATAAAAGAGTGTGTTCCAGAGATTTAGCTGTTTGGTGGATTTCTTCATTCTACAATTTACAAATTATTACAGTACTTGAGGCTGAAAAGATTCATACTAGTCAGCAAAATCTTAGAATTTGTTTATGGTGGTCTATAGTTCTAAGCACAAGGACAGACTTGATTGTTAAGAAAGTGGATTTTTAGGCTGAATTTGAAGGTTTTTATGGAATCAAGTTGTGTACTAGAGGGGGATTGAGCATTCCATACTTTTGTTATGGAGTGGGAGTACAAGCTTTGTCCAGCTGTCTTGCTGGGTTTGGATATGCTTAGAAGCTGTTTATTAGTAGACTGAAGATTCCAGGGGGGGTTGTAGGATTGTAGGATAGAATGAAGTGATGGGCAGTTTTCTGGGTTATATATTAGTTTATGAGCAAGAGTTAGTTGGGTGTAATGAATGTAGTGGGGGAATTCTAACCATTTCAGTTCCTTAATGGCCTGGCAGTGGTGTGTGTAGTTAGGTAGACCAGAGGCAAATTTTGCAATTTTATAATAGCATGATTGTAGTTTGTTACTTAGAGATGTGTGAAGGTTGGTAAAGATAGGGGAACCATAGAGGAGGAAGGGTATTTGCCAGTTTTATTTTTGTAAATGTATCCATGTAGAGGTTATGTCTGTAGAGTTTGACTAGTTTAAAATGTGTTTTTTTTTATTATATTAAGAATATGTTAATCGAAGGATAGTTTGTCATCTATAATAATGCCTAGTAATTTTGCTGTCTTCACTACTTCAATTTCAGTCTTGTTTTGGGAGTAAATTTTAAAGTCCTGTGGAGGTGGTTTAGCAGAAAAAAGCAATAGCTTAGATTTTTTTTGGATTTAGTAGTAGTTGTGCTTTGTTTAGCCAGGCTTCTATGGTTGAGAAGGTGTTTTGTGTTATTTTTAGGAGATCTGGGAAGTTGCTAGAATAGGATATGATAGAGTTATCAGCATACTGGATGAGTGAACTTTGTAGGGAGACTGTGTGGAGATTATTTATAAATACATTGAAAAGCAGGGGTCCAAGAATGGACCACTGGAGGACTCCTGTCTTATTAATCAGATAACTAGATTGATTGTCTTATTAACCAGATAATTAGATTGATTGTTTTGCCATCTAACAGATTGTTGTCTGTTGTTGATATAGTTGGAGAACCAGGTGAGGGCATGTTCAGAGCATCCTTTTGTTGCTTGGCTTCACTTGTTTATGAGTTTGCTTTGAAACTAAAATAGTTGTGAAAGCCACAGATTATTTTTCAATGAGAAACATTTTCTCAGATGAAGTTACTCTGTTAACCACTGATGATGTGCTGCAGTTTCAGATTTGTTTAATTGACAGGGTTATGCACTTCTGTATAGACTTTGAAATATTCTCCTCCATCAGTGAAGAGTTTCAGATGTCTTTATTCTTCTTTTAACATGTCTGGATTCCTTTTCTTGCTGAATTACTATTGCAGTTTAAACAAGTCTGGTTTCCTTTTCTTGCTGAATTTGAATTGCAGTTTAGAATGTACTTTGCACACAATTGCTATTTTAAATGTGAAATTCAAGCTCCTCTTTTCATGACCGACTCTTTTATGATTATTACACATTCTTGTCCTTCAGACAGGTGCAGTATGTGAACAAGAAAATAGATGGCCTTGCAATATGGTCTTGGTAAGAAAGCACATGTACACTTTGCCTACCTGGGTTATTTAGAGGTGACAGAAACAAGTCAAAAGATGAATAATATAATCAAATTCCATGTACTATTAATTTTTAGAGTGCCTTACCTGGATATGCAATCTCACATAAGACATATTCCGTGTGAGTATGTCTCACAGCCAGGAAGCTAGGCGGATTGCTTACAGCTGAGCACTGCTTCAGTGTGTTTGTCATCTGGTAACAAGCTAAATAGCAGGCCCTCCAACTTTCACTGCTTTGTGAAGCATGTTGAAGTGTGGGGTGCAAACTGAAAACTAACTCTCTGATGGGCACTGCATCCAACCGTCAATATTTTAACACCTTCATATTTTGTAAATATGCTGAAGCAACTCATAATTGTTGAAGGTACTTTCTGCTCATACAAGAACTTTCTTTTTTAACTTCAGTCATTTCTGTCCATTCTTCAAATTTATGGGTTATGAGGAAGATTTATTATTTGTTAACGAGATTTGAGCGAAATTTTGGGAGGGTTATGGTTTGCAAATTGGAAAAGGAAATATGCACTGGATTTCAGTAATTTGTGTCAGTATTATGTGTGGTTGATATGTTTTGTTCAATATTTTGTGTTTTGAACATTTAACATGTTGGCAATTCATGATACAATCACATTCACATTCATACACACACACACACACACACACACACACACACACACACACACACACACACATATATATAGATATATATGCATATACACAGATGTATTATACTCACAGGATTTTATTGTATTACAAAGAGGATAATTCAGGCCAGATGAAACCATTAATATTGTCTTCATCTGCTTAATAGGTATTGTGATTTGTTTTTGCAATTTTAACAACCTAATTGTGCAACGTGCATTTGGAAGCCAGCCTAATTTTGTCTGCATGTCACAGTGGCTTAAATGTTGAGCACTGAACACTGTGCATGGCACGGACTTAGCTGAAGAGGTAACTGGCATGTTTTAGGTCATTAATTTGACAAATTGACTGACCTGGATTAATAATTAAGAAATGACTTTCACAAAGTGCTTTGTTGACTCTGGAATAAATGAAGACAGGACCTTGGAGATTAGCATGGCTCTTCACATTTCAGTGAACAAACAAGAGTTTAATTAATGCTTTACAAGTGCACACACTATGAGATGCACCCAAGAGCTCCTGCCATTGTACTGAAATCTGCCATTTAAACAGTTTTCAAGGAATACCATTTCTTGGCATAAATTTACCTTATGCATGCACTAGTATTGTTTGATATGCTACTTATACGTCATGAAGGAATTGTTTATTTTACTTAAAGTGAAGGATTTTGGATGCATGGTACATGAGAGGATTTATTCTTATGATTTTAAGATGCTTAACTTACATCCTTCAGTGTAATATATTATTTTTTTTTTCTGCTCAGTTGAACATACCTCTCAACTGTATAGATTTCCACAGACTGTTTAGATTTGTGCCTCATATCTTTGGTCAGCTTTTCATAAAATTGTGGTTTTCTGGCAAATTAGTGGTAAATCATTAAAGAATGACATCAGAAAATAATGACAGACGTTTGAGTTTCAGACTTCATGTCCTTCAGAAAATTCATGCTAATGCAACTTTCTAAGGTTGTAAGAGCAATATTTAACAATTGTCACTATTTTTGGACCTTTGTCCCACTTTTATTTATAGCTTTGTTCAGATTTCTTGTTCTAAGATGTTGAGAGAATTATTCCCAGTCTATATGTATTACAGTATAATTATGAATCATTTAGGGAACAACTTTGATAGGAAAATAATAGTTAAGTGTAAAGCCAATATTTACAGTCAAAATTTAACAATTAATCTTGGAACACCATTTTAAATGTGCTCCTGATTTGGGAAGACTGGAGAGTTATGTAATGTTATGTAGTTCTCAGACTTTCCTACCATGCCTGGCAAAGAAGGTAGGAAAGTGGCATTGAATTAAGAGAGATGGTAGGAGTTGACTCGATACCCCAACGTTATGTAGAAAATGGGAAAAGGGGGTTGATGCTGATGATATGATGCTATGGTGCTCAAACTAATTTGAAGATTTGTCGGCTTAGCTGATATTGCCACTGAATCTATTACCAACACACATCCCAGTTCCTCGCATACTTCATAAACTTTGCCATCAAGTGTTCCTAGATCAGCCTTGTGCCCTCAATCTATTTCCTGCCTCTTCTGTTTCCAACATTCTGACACTCATTACCCTGAGACAGAGTACAGACTGCCACATGCTCTCTGGTAACCATTTGCTTTCCACAAATGAGAGGTGCAAATGCTTTTAACAACTGGAGGTGAACCTTTTATACAAACTGGTCATCAGCACCCAAACGTTCACCACATCTATACACCACATCCCAAACATAAGATTTTCCCGTGCTGAGTTGCTAAAACATTTAGTTTTACTATCTCAAACCCATACTAGGCATAGCACTGTAATTGCTTGCACAGCACCAAAACCTCAGGAACACAATAACGTTCACTCCATACTGCACATAGTTTCTTCCACCATCAACACAGACAAGGGTCACCAGGGTAGCTTGGCCTGGCCCTACAGTCTACAATAGCAGACCACTCACCATGGTATTGCACTTGTTATGGACAACTACACAAAGTTTCATGCTGATGTGCTACTCACAAGGCTGAACAAAGACAGTGTAACATTTACTTATTTATTTCTCTATTTATTTATTTTATTTATTGACATCTGATTACTGGAAAGGTCCAACTGGGTAGATGAGCACTGTCAATAGAAGCCTACGGAGAAAAGCTTCAAAATATAAAAAAATCATTTTAAGAACATTAATTTTTCAAGCTTCAAAAATAATACAAAAACATCTACAGTTTAAATAATTACACCAAATTAGGCAGAGTATGTCAATATTGTTTAAAAATAGATATAACTTATATGACAATAATTTAATATTTAGAGAAAATGTTAGTTTAGAGAAATTCAAGGTAGGTTAGTAAAATACGAACAGAAATTGTAATGTGTAATAAGATAGAAAAACTGGGTCATGGCATATTTAGATAGATTTAGGGCAGACAAATTTATTAAAGTTAGGAGATGAGTAAAGAAGAGGGAGTAAGGAGATGTAAGGTCTGAAGAGGTACTAGCTTATATTTAGGGATATAGTTTATCCTTGGGTTGAGCGAGAACAGAGCCAGATTTTGGCTAGGAAGTCTTTCAGAATGGTTTGAAAGGACTGGAGAGAGCATGTTGACTAAAGTGAACTTCCCTTTTATTAACAGAGAAAAAAAAAACAACTTTTAATAAAGAAAATAAAAATGAAAACTGCAGTCCAGATCAGCAGAGCAGTTTGCAGTGACTCTGCAGTTTTTATCAACTTATTTCCTTTAATGTTTAAATGTTAACTGTCCAGACTGTCACATTTAAATCATTGTTTTCAGATATTACATTTATTACCTTTTGCATTATTAAGACATTGGTTAAAGTTTGCTGGTTTCTAAACGTGTTTAACAGGTAGAACCAGACTTTGATTGCAGAGCTGGCTGTAAAGACTCATTGTATTTGAATATTAAATTAATTGTTTTACCCATTATTAAAAATGAAGTCACATGTCATTGGTTTAAGTTTGTTTTCAAATCTGCTTTACAAGGCAAGACTCTGTGGAAAGGACTGTAAAAATCATTGTGTTACAATACTGCATACATTACTTTACACATTATTAAAAAGTAAATGGTCATGGTTGCTCTGATGGAAATTAAATAAAACTTAGTACACCGAAATTAAATGAATTGCTTGCCAGATGCAATTTTAGCCATCATCATAATAGGTATAGTATGCAGTATTTATACTCAAGAAAACCTGAGCAGCACAATAGTTTGCAGTCTCTTTGTTCTAACTGTACTAAGACTTACCCCCGGATTTACTATTCTTCCATGCAGGACTAGCTTAGTCCTTCACAGAAGCGGCCATTTAGGAGTAGGATGGCAGCGCGCCATGCATATTAATGAAGGCGCGCTGCCTGAGCTCCTAATCTTACATGGAGCATGTAAGAGTGCAGGGAACGTGTCTGAGAGTAGAGCTCTCAGAATATACATGGCCCTGCAATGACACAGCAGAAAGCCCTAAAATAATGAGCAAGACCTCTCATAGGGGTCTGCATACCCTCAGTAACAACCCTCCATGTGTACAAGAGCAATAGTAAACACAGAAATATAAAGATACTTTTTTTTTATGAAACAGATGAAATTTAACCATAGGTGCGCAGGTTTGCCCATTGCTTAGCTATGGTTAATGCAGCTTGAATGGCAGAACAGGATAAAAAGGAAGGTATATGAAAATGAAGCTGTATAGCAATAGCGTACTGGGCAGAACATTTGCCTTACGAACAGCCATTCCCAGTTTGAGTCCCACTGCAGCACATTCCATTTTCCATGTCAAATCACATTATGACCAATATATTTAGTTGCATAACCTACTAAATAACATATATTTGTGAACTGGAGTACTGCATTAAATGCTGATGTGAGGTGTCAGTGTCATAACGTTGAAAAGTCCACAAATAATCACATGTGCCCCATACAGTATATGTATACAGGAATCAGGGATACAAATGGAAAGTAAAATGTGTAATGAATGATAACCATTAGACATTACTGTCCAAATTACTGCAGTGCTAAGCGGGAGTAAGTACTAGTAAGCAAGTGTAAGCAGTAGTAAGCAGGAGTAAGAATATGTAAGCACCATTAAGCAGGTTGATGCCCATTTGTGTGGGGGTAAGCAATGCGTACAGAGGTTAAGCAATATGGAAGCTAGCTCTCTGTAAGCATATTTCACCGAAGGCTAGCATTGCATACACTCC
The DNA here is from genome assembly GCF_019279795.1 of Protopterus annectens. Taxonomy (NCBI): domain Eukaryota; kingdom Metazoa; phylum Chordata; order Ceratodontiformes; family Protopteridae; genus Protopterus; species Protopterus annectens. The sequence goes on along the minus strand of NC_056729.1, from coordinate 1,352,739,691 downwards.
CGCAAACCCATGCAAACCTGCTTAGAAGTGCTTAAAAGTGCCTTAATCACTCTGTATCCAACAGCTGCTGTTCTGCCCAGCAACAAAATGAACAGCCCTGCAGGTCTTGAACCCAGGACCCTATACACTATAGTCACAGTAGTTAACCACCAAGCCATCACAGCAGTACATAAGATTGAGGTATCACCAAACAAATCCTCACTATAGTAAAATCAAACTGAACATGTGAAAGGAATCAGTATGCAGTCATATGTTCTATAACCTACGGCATAACATAAATATGTGAACTGGAGTACTGAAGTAAGCCCATATGTGAGGTGCAATTGTAATACAGTATTGAAGTCCCCTATTAAACACAATGACCCCATACAGTATACATATACATGAATCATGGTTACCAGACATATATATATATATAACATATAACGAATAATAAATCAATGCCAAAAAGAAAATATAATGCAAAGTAAATATTAAGCAACGCTAAGCATTGCACAGGCCAGCTTAGTTTGTGCAAGGAATGTGTAGCCCAGCTAACTCAATTTGCCCAGTGGTATACCTCTTTAAACACTGCCAACCTTAGGTAAGCAGGTTTGCTCATAGCTTTGCCTTTTCAAAACTGTCCAATCAAGGCAAAGTGTGGGAAATCGGCCCTACTTAAACCCAACAGGTGGGAATACATCTCATAACTGGGTGTAGCTTCCCCTTGCAGGCACCATGTCAGGAAGGGGAGAGGGAGTGCACTTTCAGGTGCAGCACTGGGGCATCCAGGAGTCCAGAGTCATGGCAGGACTCCTTGTCAAAGACCATGAGCAGAGACTGCTGCAGGGCTAGTATCAGTATTGCCAATATAAGGCAGAAGGCGGGGACCGTCTCGCCCATGACCTCACCAGTGCCACTGGCATACCCCGAACTGGTGAGCAGGTCAGGCATCACTATGCTGACATGAAGTGGTGAAAGGGGGATCTCTTGTATCAGTGGATCCAAGAGGCTAGGACAGCAGGGGTTGTCCCAGCTGTGCATAAGTATCACTCCACTACCTGTTTAAGAATTTCCAGCTCCTGTATATTATGGATAGGTATGGCTAAATATTCCTCTTATGTCCTTCACAGTGGCAAGTGAGTGGGTAGTGAACCAGGAGGCTCATGGATGTTGCCTGGAGAGGTTGTGATGCAAGGCAGGTTTGTAATACACGTGCATGTACTGTCATAGGAAATAAATCTAAAAGTATTAGTAAGTTAATTGCCAGTATAAAACCTGTATTGTTTAAGGCAAGTACAGCATACACCAGAGAATATGGCAGGAAGAGTCTCATATAGTTTGTATGTAAATAAAAGCATAATAGCCTGACAATAAAGGTCTAACTGCTGGACTGCATGGGTATACTCTGGTATCATTTGGTAATATAGATTTGCGATCACTTAATAGTACTGTTGTATTAAGCACTGTTACCCACACTGTGCACCATAAATAGAATGTGTAGGAATGTCTTTAGATGACTGGTGTAATCCCCAGAGGTCATTTAGAGTACAACTGAGAGACACATAGACAGAAAATAGTGAAAAGACAGACAGCACAATCTGAATAGCACACACAACTGAGACGTGAACTGTTGTCATTTTAGGGCATACAGCCATGGTTCGAATCTTGGGAGTGGTAGTAGTCTGCATACAGAATCATACTCCACAATTGTACAGATATGTCCAGAATGTCCAGTAAATCAGCCCATATCTGCTGCCTGTCACTCTGTCCCCCTGGGAAATCAGTTGGATGATCCCAGACATATAGGCAGCAAACAAGAAATACAACTGAGTGTCACACATCTGTAAGAGCTAACCTGTCACTCTAGCAATTCCCCAAACTGTTATGAGAGTAATAAGCCAAGTATGTCCTGTCTACACCCCCATGTTGTCAAGCTGTGACCAGAGTGTGTACAGTAACAGAGTGAGATGTATGTGCATAATAGTAATGTGAAATCTGGTACTTTGTGTGGCAACATTCAGGTAGTGCTAACAAACATTGCTCCCACAAGTACATTGGATATGAACACTGTGCCGAGAAATAAAAGCTTGATACCCTGTTTACTCTGGTATTGTATGGTATTGGGAGTGTTGCAGTTGCTCTGAATAATAAGGAATGACTGATCACTGTCACCCACACTGTGCTATATAATATAACTGTGTATGAAATCCTGTATAAGAGTGTTGTAAGTCACTAAAGGTTGAAGATAGCAATAGTCTACATATGTCCCAGTTCACCTGCATGTTGTCAAGACATGGCCAGAGTCTGTGCAAAATGAGATGGACAGGTATGTGCATAACATCAACCTGGAATCTGGGAGTATGTGTAGAAACAGTTAGTGTTAACAAACAATTCCTCCACAGGTATACCAGGTAAGAGGAGTATACTGCAGGTAAAACCAGTTCATGTATATAGATGTCGACAGCCATATCACTGTCCAAACTAAGGCATTAGGGTAGTGTAGTAATAGTTGTGAGGTACAGATAACAGCACTGACTAGGAAAGTAATGCGAACTACAGGAATATACTAGTTGTTAATAGACATCTTTCTCCCCCCACCACCATATCTTTATTTATTTATTTATTTTATTTTACATTTGTTGACTGGGATAGTCCGACTGGATGCATGTCCATTTTCAGTGGAGGCCCGGGGAGAAAAGCTCCAAGGGTAAGCAGATACAGCATTACATATTACAAACAGACTATTTACAGAGATTACATAAGTAAGCAAGTTAAACAAGTTCCACAGGTTACAGTTAATCCTGAACACAAGTCAGGATTAAATTAAATTACACAGTAAACTGGTTAACAGATTTTTTACACAAAATATCTACACACCATAACCAAAGTGATTTACCCCTAAGCCATGTCAGATATTCATAACCCTAATGTTTTTACAAACATATCATCCAACCCAGTCATTCAACAGTACAGGACATGTATTTCAACATGTATATCTACAACAATACACTAAATACCCACCTCAACTGGAACGTGATGACTCCACTGTTATGTTGGGACATATGTCCTATTGGTTGATAATTATTTAAATCTGTTTCTATGCATGTGCTATGTTGAAATATTTCAACATTGGCGGCATGGTGCCATCAATGTACCTGATGTTGTTATTACCACTCTGGTCCCATATATGCATGTGTTCCATTTGCTATGCAACTGTTCCATATCTGGTGTCTGGGTTAATGGGAATATCTATGCATGCTTTTATACCTAATCCTGGAATGTGTTGACTATTACTAACCGACATATGTTGATACACCATAAACACCATAGCACGTATGGGAATGCGTGTCCCAACGGACCCATCTGTCCCACCTCAGCTGGCTGTGGCACCAGGTACCAACACGTCTGTGGCCCAACCTGAGACCTCCTCATCCATTGGTCCTGCACAACCTTTGGGTGGAACTGCCTCAGGGGATGTGGCTTACCCCCCTCCCCCGGGAGCGGGCGAGGACAGGAAATCACCAAGTCTGGGTTGTGGTGCGTAGAGAGCTCAATCAGCAGTTTGGAGATCTTCTACGCCAGCTCAATGGCCGCGTTTCACAACTAGAGTGTCAGCCTGGCTCTCAGACTCAGCCCCCAGTACAGCCAACTTCGGGGCTGTGAAAGTGCAGTGGTGACTGCCCATGGGTGGGGATCTCAGTCCCACTGTTTCCACTAGGGGGCTCATGGGCTTCTGATTTCCCAACACCCCTCCCCATCAAGGTGTTTACTCCCTATATGTGTCATATACTGCCCCTGTATGCATCTTGTTTGTCTTGTCTGTTAGCCTACCCAACCTACCTCCCCAAATATACCTACTATTCCTCCCCAACATCCCATTCTCACCTGAAAAAAAAAGAATAAGCAATCTATTCCCAAAAAAAAATCGCCCCATACATAGCTGTCCATTTCGTACACATGTCTACTGGACACATGTAATCTGGTCTAACTGGCATCACAACATATTATTGTTCTCCTCACCCCTCTCTCAGGGGTTTGAGTGTCCAAATCTACCTCCGAATTCAGTGTATATGCACAGCTGTTGCTGTAGAAGAAATGGGCAGCTATGGACCTTCCCTACATCCTCCTGCACATCCCCAGCTATTTTCCCCACTGTCTTTCCCTCTTTATGCCCCTTTTTCACCACTTTCCTATCAACCCTTTTTTCTTTTCTTTCAAAGAAATTAGCATGGGGGTTAGCAGGAGTATGCATTTTTAAGCAGCAGTAAGCGGGTTTAAGCCTGTTTGCATGGGGGTAAGCAATGCCTACACAGGTTAAGCAATTGAGAAGCTAAATCAGTATAAGAAACTGTAAACGGAAGATAGCAGTGCTTACCTCCACGCAAACCTGTGCAAGCACACTTACAACTGCTTAAAAGTGCCTTAATCATTCTGTATCCAATGGCCCTTGTTCTTCCCAGCAACAAAATAAACAGCCTTTGCATTGCTCGAACTTAGGACCCTGCACACCATAACCAAAGTGATTTACCCCTAAGCCATGTCAGATATTCATAACCTTGATGTCTTTACAAACATATCATCCAGCCCAGTCATTCAACAGTACAGAACATGTACTTCAACATGTAGATGCATGTGTGTGTGTGTGTGTGTGTGTGTGTGTGTGTGTGTGTGTGTATATTAATATCTAAATAGATAGAACATATCTATATATGTAGATATAGCTAGATATAGAAAAATATTTTGTATATATATTTATATATATATATATATATATATATATATATATATATATATACACACATATACATATATGCATACATCTATAGATATATGTCTACATATATATGTATATATATATATATATATATATATATATATATATATACACACACATCAATATATATATATATATATATATATATATATATATATATATATATAAGCATAACTATATATCTATATAGGTATATACAGACATACATCTTTAGATATAAAAGGGAACATAGCAAAGACATATATGTCCACATGCACCGTTAATGTGGGTGAGGAGGCCCAAACAACGTACATCTTGCATGTATAGATATCTCCCCCCACAGCCAAACACATCTGCCCTGCAATACAATACCAACTGTTGCAGATCGCATAACCAGGATCTGACACAACATGGGCACAAGATATTAATAGTACTCCATCCCACCTGTACAATGTCAGGCTGGTATCAGTAACATATTATGCAGTACAGTCTGGCTACCACAGGGAATGTACAATGTGGAAGCAATCATAGGTTCATAGGTTCATAGGTAGGTACTAGGCTATCTGCCTGAAGGCATTTATAAGACTAGCCAGAATGTGTTGGCTTTTGCCACCCCCTTAGATTAGTTCCCTGTGCCTCTGTCCAGCAGAGCCATTGAAGTGATCCCTGGGATAAACTTTCTGCTTCCCATCCACTCATCAAGGTTTCTCTTAAAGAGGGTTAGCAAGGAGCTCTGCCTAATGTAGATTGGAATCTATCCCTCCAGCACGTCCTATTTATTGTTGTGGTGAGGTTTAGATCCCTGGAATGTGTGGCTCGAGGGGATATGGTTTTCTTTAGGTGGAGCATGTCCATCAATTCTGGGTTGGAAATAGCCTTGTATGTCAGGCAGAGATCACCTCTGAGTAGACGGTATGCAACCGAGTAAAGCTGGAGTTTCTTCAGTCGAGATGCATAGGGCATCTGCTTGAGGCCAGTGATCCTCTTGGTGACGTACTTCTGTGGTGTTTCCAGTTGTTGCAGGTGTCTTGTAAGGTACATCCCAAATGGGACATTGTACTCTATGATGGGTCTGATGAGTGATGCATAGAGGGGCCCAATGACCTCTTTTGATCTGGATGCAAACCCTTTTATGATTAGGTGGGCCACATAGAAGGATTTTCTAACCACTTTGGCAATGTGATTATCAATGGAGAGGTTACAATCTACTTGGGTCCCCAGATCCCTTATTACATCTTCTGTATTTAGGGGGCTACCACTTATATGATAGTTTGTGGGTACTTTGTTTTTTCCAAAGGGGATGACTATGCACTTTTTGGCATTTAGCTTGAGGCCATGGTTTTGACACCAAGTATCTGTCTCAGTGAGACCCTTTTGGGGAATATCTGTGTCAGCTGGAGAGTCAGTTATAGCCCCTAGTTTGCAGTCATCTGAGAACTTGGTCAGCCATAGTCCTCTTGTGCTTGACTGTACCTCTGAGAAGTATATGCCGAACAGGAGGGGTCCTAGGACTTAGCCCCGGGGAACACCACTTGTAACTGGTTTAGAGTCAGAACTAGCTCCCACAACTCTTACCATGTGGGTTCTGTCCATGAACCAGTTGGCAACCCATCTCGTGACGTAGGTGTTTATGTTCAGGCTGGTGAGCTTGTCTATAATACCTGAGTGGGGAATGGTGTTGAAGGCCTTTGCGAGGTCTAGGTAAGCTGTGTTGACCAGCTTTCCCTGATCTATAGCCTTGGTAACTGTCTCAAAGAAGTCCACCAGGTTTAGGAGGCATGATCTGCCCTTAACAAAGCCGAACTGGGTAGTGTCCAGTGTTTGGAGGTTTCCAGTGTTACTGTTAATGAGATCCATGATGATGCGCTCCATAGATTTGCAGACTAAGCTAGTCAGACTGGTTTCCTTTTCTTGAAGGAGTGAGTCTTGGTTTTGTCTGGGATAGCATGATCCATGCATTCTTGTAGGTGCCCGTAGAGTGCATTAGTGAAGGATTTTGAAGCTTGGACAGCGTTATCCTTTAGCATGGGGGCTTTGAAACTTCCCACCTTGGTCTTAAGTAACGTGAAGTTTGCTTTTGAAAAGTTTTTCACAGTGGTTTCTTTGATTTTCAACATTACTAAGATACATATACACAGACACATATATGTAGATACACACACATATATATATATATATATATATATATATATATATATATATATATATAAAACTACACATACACACACAGAGATATGTATAGGAAGATAGATATGTAGAAGGTGCACACAATATGGAACAGCCACTATGCCTACAGTTGACTGGACACTGTATGAGCCACCCATACAAATGACAATTATTGCCTGCAACATATATCCACAGAGAGGTCAAAGGATATAACACCACACACAGGTGTGCATACATGGGAAAGCTTTATGTCTGTACTATTACAGTTGGATATGCCATGTCATATAGCTGTTTAGACACTGACATACATATAGACAGAATAATGCAACTGTGAAACAGTTATATTAATACAGTAGTCTGGAAAGGTTTACATATGTTGCTGTCCAGGCCGAGACCTTCAAGTAGTGCAATAGTAAAAACAGACTGGGCCACAGGATACCAATCAATCAACAGTAAGTAATGCAGATGTATAGTCCAGCAGCCTCTATCTACACTCTGTACTGAATCCCTAGGGGTTAAAGACCTCAGCTGACACAATGGGATGTATCTGTTACATAACAAGGCATAACTGACACCATCACAATCACACTAACAAACAGAACAGTCTGTAAGGCAGGAAGCAGTAGGCCTGCATTTACCCAAGGTGAATTGCATGGGAATGTACATCCAGATACCTTAAGGCCACTTACCCCTGATACCCCCACATGCTGTAACAGCCTAGGTTAGTTATGGTGCATCCCCCCATAGACTGAATAATACAGGGCCATATACCACTGTTACATATACTGGCCTCTGGAGGGCATAAGGGCACACATGTATTGTGTAGGTGAAGCCCACACATATAGAAACCCAAGCCCACAATATGTGTGGGAGTCACAACAACAGTGGACTGATGGCAGGAATGGCAGCATGACATACTCACAGCCCACTACATAACAACCCCTGACAGCATGTCATATGTACAAAGCTTGGTATGTAGGTGGAGGACAGAGGTTGGAACACAGACCCATATGTGAAATACTGTTGTCATACATTAAGCAAGTCGCTGGTGTTACAGGATAGTCTGCAACATACCCTTAGTCAGGAATATGAAATTAGAAACAGAAATGGATGTAGCCATGTACTGATAACACTCAACACACACACTGCCAGTGATATATTTGACACAAGATCTGTGTGATGGACAGACAAAACAGAATACGCACACCTCTGGCCATCAAGTGGATAGGCCCACAGTTGAGAGCTATGCAGACAGAGTCCATTCCAAGTTAAACTAGTATGTACACACAAACCCTGTAACACTGGTGCTATACAATGCATAAAACAACACTACTCACACTTTGTCTGTAGTTTTGGAACCACCTACAAATATGTAGCTGGCCTGAGTGTGCAGGTTCTCCTGTAAGAGGTATTGCTACCTGCTGTCTGTAACACTGCTACCCACACACAGGAAGGATGCCCACCATACAGAAAAGGTAAAGGGACCATGCCCACATGATGTAGGGATGTATAGTAGTTGGTTGCCATGACAGTGGTAAATAGAAGTACTACACAGCATCCTGCATGCAGGTAGCAAGTGGAGGATACTGATTGATGCAGAGGCCATCACCTGATCATGTGCATCACCTACAAAGTCCATGCTGCAATCTATTCAGAGCAGCTCAATCCAGAGACAGAGAGAGAGAGAGGGAGAGAGAGAGAGAGAGAGAGTGTGCGAAAAGCACAAACAAACAAAAAATACCATCAAGCAAACCATCCAAAAGAGACTTCATTCCCAGAACAGGTATGTGAAGTATATATGCATGTAATTGACCATAGTACTTGGTCCATAATAATGGGATGGATGATGTGGAATGATTTATATGTGCCTTCAGGTGTTGTTGTAATGATGTTCAGCTTAACAACTGCTAAGGATAATAGAGTCTGTCCCTGTGGGTAGTGGGCCATATCCATCAACCATGCAGAGCAGCACTGACTTATAAGATGTAAGCCATCATAGTGTGTGTTGTGTAATGGGAAGTATGTATATTACTGTGGCCAATAGCTGGTGGTGGAAGTAATGCCATAATGATGGACATGTGGGTTCTACAGCCCACCTCTTGCAGAATACTCAGGTTAACCTGCATTGTAGCATGTGGGAATGCCATAGGTGTGTAACAGGGTTACCTGCAATCTGGCCCTACATATACCCCCCTAATATCAGGCTGTGTCCATATGTGGCACCTGTCTGTGTTGTAGCAAGGAAGAACAGTGCAGCTGTGCAGGAAGGTGTTGTGAGATTGTGGACCTGATGTTTGAATGTACCCTGTATATAGGTATACATATGTGTACACACACACATATACATATATATATATATATATATATATATATATATATATATATATATATATATATATATACACACACATACATGTATGTCCACAAGTATACAGATACTCATGTGTAGACATACATATAAACACATCTATATGTCATATATAGATGTATACCTATATGCACATGTCTACATATATATACAAACACACACACAAACATATGTATGTAAATACATGTACCCTATATTACCACCACAGTGTTGCATGCTATGTGTGAGGAAACAGCACACATAGCAATACACACAGATATCTACAGCTGTCAGTGTGTACAACATGGATGGGTATGTCACATGTGAATCCCTTGTTAGAACCACATTGCCCTTGTCTGTGAAGTATAGAATGGGAATATGTGGAAGTATGGCAGGTATAGTTGTGGAGGTGGTCAGGGTTGGTAGATATAGAGGACAGCCTACAGTGGTGGTATGTGACACATGTGGTGGGTAAACACCCTGGATGGTGTGTGTGGTCTGTGATGTGGATACCACATGGCCCCAATATGGACACAATGGGAACAAGCCTCCCACCCACTGCTACTCAAAACAGCAGTCCACATCCTGAAGGTGCCTGGCCTGGAGGCTGAGCAGGAGGAGAATGTGGGCCCTATGATTGTGTACTGGGTGCCTCAAAGTGATGTAGCACATCCCACATGTGTCTGTGGAGCCCATTATGGAACAGACCCTGGACTGACCTCGGGGGACAAGAACACGTCTGTGTGTGCCCCCAGGAGGGGACAACATCCCCTGAGTTGGTTCCACCTGAAGGTATTGCTGGACCAGTACATGAGGAGGCCCCAGGGTGGGTCACACATGTGATATGGCATGGTAACTTGGGCAGATGAGTTTGGAGAGGTGGTTCTGTTGACCAATAGTACATATACATGCTATTGTGTCACTATTATAGAACATATTTTAGTAGTAATAGTCTACACAATCCCAGAACATGTCTAACAGCATGCATAGATAGCCCCAATAACACAGAATGTCTGATGTGCAGCAACCACATAGCAAGCATACCACAGGATGATATGGAACCATATTGGCCCTGACAATGGCATGCAGGTGAATAGTCTGTAACAGGCCAGCAATAATAGTGGCCACACAGGGAACATGGCTGAAAACACATTTCACAAAGTGTGGTACAATACAATATCTGCCCCACTGGTAGGTGGCTGTTTGTTGTCACTGATATGGTGGGGGGTGACAGTGATGTGTATTAAGAACTGTGGTAACCTTGCTGCATTACTTGCTCACACCTGTGTCCATCTTTATGTCTTTCAGGCAAGATGTCCCATGGAAGGCTTCTGGTGTACTCAGCAGCTGAAAATGACATTCTGGTGAACCACCTCATACAACACTACCCTGTATTATTTGGCCGGGCCTCCCATGATCAGCAGGGGCGGACCGCCCTGTGGAATGACTTAGTCCACAGGGTCAATGATGTCGGACTGCACAACCTCTGTTATGAGCAGGTCCGGCATCATTGTTCTAACCTGCTTCACAATGCCCATCAGCATGCTGCTGCAGTCCAGGGGGATCACCTCACCACAGGGGGGATGCCATTCCTCCCTCCCTGACACATGTAAAAACAGTATTCAAAATGAAACGCTGTACAACAATGGCCAATGAAGTAAAGTTCTCTTGGAGAATAGGTAGTGTGGTTAAATGATATAAAACTTAAAAGTGCAACATATATAGCAAAAAACTTGCATACATTTCCAGTACTTAAATTAAATGCACTTACAAGATATTCACGCTGTGATTGCAGTTATACCATAGCAAAATGATGGCTCCAAGGTTTCCAGTCTTATGATGGCTTCAAAGTATCCAACCTTTTTGGTCTGATATACAAAATAACCACACTGAAGATGTAGTAGCTGCTATGTGACTGTGATGAACTGTGATAACAGCTTAACCAGTCTAACAGATCAAATAAAAGCTTCTAGCTTTAATAGCAGTTAAAATCCTTTTATTATAGGAAAAGTTAAAATCTTCATGCCAAGTTAAAATCTTGATGTAGAATAAAACAGCCCCTATGTATTCCAAACGATAAGCGCTTTCGGTATCTTCTTCAGATCGTAGAGATTGGGACTGGAAGTTCCTTTTTATAGTGTTTGCTTCCTATACTGTTGAGACAATCATTCAGTCATCACACTGTCAATCAGCTGTTTAAATGCACCAATCCTCTTTCCTCTCAGCTGGGGGTGTTCCATTTCCAATACCTTTTGCTTTTGAGGGGTGTGACCATTCATGAATTATTAAGCCAGACACGCCTCCATGTTAGCTGATAGTTGGTCTTCTAGCTTTTAGTATAGGTTTCAGTGGAATGATGTTATTCAAGCCTGGCTCAATATCAGCACAGAGGTTCACAATCCACTTACTCTCCCTGCATTCAGTAATATTTTCAATGTCGCCTTTCCTTATTCCACTATAGACATTCTCTGTCACCTTATAAGTGAAGGAATGACCAACATTTCTTTCAGCATGCGTTGCTAAAGCATTATGTGGATCTTTATTGATAACGTCTCTTTGATGTCTCAAAATGCGATTTTTAAACATCTGATTAGCTTTTCCTACATAGAATGCAAGGCATAGTTTACAGGTAGCCATGTACACCACACTGGGGGTTATACAAGTGGCTTTGACATTAAAGATGTATTTCTTCTTTGTCCTTGGATGTTCAAATTCATTATTACAGTCAATCAGTGGGCATGCTGTGCAGTGGCCACACTTGAACGTGCCTTTATGTCCAACAATTTTATGTTTGCTAAACCCATCCTTTGTGCAAAGTAACCTCTTTAAATTTTTCTTATTCTTGTAGCCAAAGCATGGTCTTTCACCTACAATGTCTTTTAGCTTGGCATCCTGGGTGAGGACTGGCCAAAACTGCCTTATTATGGATTTAACTTGTGTGTTGTCTGTGCTGTAAGTTAACATCACTCTGGTGGTTCTGTCTTCTGTCTTGTTTTTCTTCGGGATAACTTCTTGAACATTCACATCTTTTTCATTATAGCCTCTCTTTATTAGGTTTTGTTGTAGAAACAAAATTTCCTTTTCTCTTGTCTCATCTTTGCTACATCTTTTATGTATTCTTCGTGTTTCATTTCGCATAATATTTTTAGTGACATGTTTAGGATGCATGCTGCTTTTCAACAAGTAATGATTTTTCCATGTATTTTTTCGGTGTAATTCGGTTTCCAACATGTTTTCGTTAAGAATAACATTCACATCCAAAATGCAACTTGATTATGAGAGTGTTCTGCTGTAAAGCTTAAAAAAGCAGTAGTCCTATTTAGATATTGATGGAATGATTCAAATTGTGGTACGGTTCCCTCCCATAAAATAAAAAAAGATCATCCACAAATCAACCATAAAATGTGATGCATTCATGTCATGGATTATTTGAGTTCAATACATGCTCCAATTCCCAGTCTACAAGCACAAGATTTGAGTAGCTGTTCGCACAAGGGGTGCCCATGGCTACCCCCCATTTTTGCCAATAGATTGATGTACCATACACAAAATAATTATTTTCCAGTATTAAATCTAATAAAGCACAAATCCTACTGGTTTCATTAACAGTTTTTTTTGTGGCTTAAGATCTGTCTTACAGCTTCTATGCCTGCTTCGTTGACACATGTGGAGGAGCTCCTAGCCACCCTAGTGGCACCTGCCCATCCACATAGCCACCAACCACTGGACACCTTTGTGGAGGTGGGTAGTACCCACACACTGGTTGAGGAGCGTGCGGGTAAGGCCACAGGGCACATCAGTAGACCACTGTTGCATATACATGCGCATCTGTACAGGTAGATCATGCATATCTGACATGTTCATAGGTTCATAGATTAGTACTAAGCTAACTGCCCTTGCGAGCCATTTTAAGCTTAGCCAATTATCCCTTATGAGACTCAAACCCTGCACCTTGTGTTTGTAAGGCAAACACCTTAACCATTAGGCCACCCTCCCAACCCTTGTTGTTGCATAGTAGTGATAAACAGATGTGCATATGTGGTAGTATTGTGGACATGTACTGTGGATGTATTGTAATGCTGTACCTACCCTGTAGCAATGGCACAGGTGAGGCAACTGACTTTGAATCTCTCACCCTCTTATGTAGGTCCCTCCGGTATACCACCAAGCCAGCAGTCTGTAGCTGGTGAGTATGGTTTATGTAGATTCTTGCCAATACAATGGGCATGTAATGGCTATGGTATATTCCATGCACACATCTAACAAATCTACCCATAATGTATGCTGTATGTGTGCACATATTGTTGCTGTTAAATGCACGGCATCACAGTGGTGACCATGATGGGATATTGGAAGGGAATGTCAGACACCTGCAAGATAACTAACATCCTGTCATTGTAGAATGTGTCTACAGGGAGTAACATAATGGTGGGAGACATGGCCTACAGTAGGGACATGTTTGGAACAACACCCATATACAGTGCAACACCAGTGTATATACCTGTAGAACAATGGCAACTCTTGCAGAGTTACACTATGGCATAAGGTATTATTGTGGTCCAAATTATCAGCTGGGACAAGGCTGTAACATGTGGTGTTCAGTGTATGGGACACTGCAAAGTGACACACATGTATAGGCCTTACTTGTCAAGCATCTGCAAAAAAAGCTAAAGGTTGGGGGGTGTCAGCATGACACACCAGTGCACTGCAGCAGGGGTCCTAAGAATGCTAAGAATGGCTGTATCTGCACATAGTCAGGTTCAGGAACTGTGGCAGACGTACCCCTACCCCTACAGTAATAGTGACGGCAGTGTGTGAACACCAAGGGATGTGCACATGAGTAGAACTTGCAATCAAGCAGATTAGGGGGACATGTGTAGGGCAGACTGAACATACACTGGCAAATACAGATGGCCCATGCTAGTATACCCCTGTCAGGAGTAGTGACTGTTGCAGTACACATAACAATAAGTGCAACAATCCGTCATGATAAGGGTGTGCACACATATGCCCACACAGAGTGTATGCATCATGGTCAGCATCCGCACACCTAACACAGTCCATACACATTGCATGTGAAAGTACAGAACATATGTCACATATTGGGCTCATGTACTGTTAGGATATACAGTGATGTGGTCCCATGGGAGATCAAGGATGAGTGCGTCCTATCAATAAGGGTGTGTGCACGCCCCATAGCCACGTATGCTCTGATGGTTGTCAGTGTAATAGTATTGGATTGGTCATACATGGTCCGCTGATGTTGAGAACTGTAAATCAGACATCAAGCATTCACAAATGACATCTATCCACATATCATCCCAGGTATGTGTTGCTGAAAAACATAGGGGCTGTGAGCACTAAAGCTGACATAACTGTGATACAGTACTACACATTCAGCAGTGGTTTGTACACCTGTGAAGTGTGGTGCACAGTATATGGCAGGGTACAGAACAGGTGCACAGCAATACTATGTATATGGGTGCAGTGGTATCCAGGGGAAGGGGCATCACCTAGTGACACAGCACATGCATCACACAAAGGGTGGGGGTTAGCATAATGGTTAAGGTGTTTACCTTACAAACAAAAGGTGCAGGGCTTGATTCTCAGATGGGATAACTGGCTAGGCTTAAAATAGCCATCAAGGACAATTAGCCTTTTACTGACCTATGAACTTATGAACCTATGTATACTGTTGCTTTCATGGATTGACTATAGCTGCACTGTGTGCTGTTGTGTACCATATGTTATGCATGTTGGAAGATGTGTAATAGGAGGACTGTGTGCACTATCATTGTGCAACCTCACCTGTATGTGTGTGTGCACCCTGGTGGGTAGTTAGTCTGTAGGGTCACTCTGGTGAAGTGGAGGGAGGTTGATCCATGTAGGATGCATGTGTGCATCTGTGTGTGTTTGTGTGGTGGCCATGTATGCACATGTGTGATTGTGGGGTTGTTCATACAGCAGGACCTCCCTTTGGGATGCTGCAGTACATGGACATGGGCTGCCGCATTACACACCATGAATACTTGTCATGTATGTAATCACAGGACAGCTGATAGTGTAATAAGGTCTATAGCATGAAACAGGAATTGAGAGGGAAGGTAGACACCAGGTATACCCTTACTATCGCATTTAGCAGAGAGGTAACCGACAGCCCACGTATGCAGCACTACAGATGCATTAGGGAAGTACTAGTCAACACGAGGGAGTGTAAACATATATTACATTTGTCACATGATAGGCTGATTGAGCAGCATATCTGGCATGTACTGAGCAATACATACACATGACACTCCAGTGCATGATATTATGGAGTGAACATAGTAGCCCACACATATAGGGGCCATGCTCATGATGTCCGGACATACACAGGGTAAACACTGAATGACAGCAGTGAGGCTATCTAAAACCACTACACACAGGTCAGGCAGGTAATATAGTAACAGGTCTTGTGTTGTTATCACTTGTCTAGGCATTTAGAAGACTGATATGTTAATGAGTGGTATCACTGTGTGTATGTTACCAAGTGTGATGCAGGATGGGGAACACATGGAAATATATGTGGGACTGTCTGTAAAGTAATGGACAGGTAGGTATTACTGTCATGTGTGTGTGTGTGTGCGTGTGCGTGTGCATGTGTGTGTGTGTGTGTGCGTGTGTGTGTGTGTGTGTGTGTGTGTGTGTGTGTGTGTGTGTGTGTGTACTGTTATGCAATTCTGTACAGGCTTTAAAGTGCATTTGTTTTCCCCCACAGGTTGCGAGGTGGGTCAGGGTCCCTCCTGCATGCAATCTGATGTCAGTGTCCATACAGACACCAAAGATGATGATAGTACTGTTGAGGTACAGGTGGGGTTGTCAGGGGTGAAAACAGCGCCATCATTTGACATCCACCTTTTAGCCACCCCAACCCCGCATACGGTTTCAGTGCCCATACATACCCCATTACCAGTGGCCATAGCAGAGGGACAGCTGGCGTTTGGTGGCAGTGCACAGGAAAGTGTGGTAACCATGCCTACTGTGTCTGGTCGCAGCAGGCATAGCCAGATGTCTGGCAGGGCACCACATAGGTAGATGTTCCAGGGTGCTTGTGGTAGGGCTGCTGGTCATCATGCCCCTGGCAGACACAACACAGCTGGTACCAGCAGGCTCATGTTTCAGGCTGTCATGGCAGCGCAGGCACATATAGAACATTACGCCAATCAGAGCCTGAGGCTGCAGAAGGCTGCTCTCACATCTGCAAGTGACAATGCCCGTGAATTGGCTGGTGCCATCCATGCATTAACTGAGTTCATGGATAGATGGTCTGGTGAGATGATGGCCCTCATCGACAATGGTCTGCCTGTGCTTGAACATGTGGTGGGAGTGCAGCGATGGCCGCGTGGACATAGGCCAGCAATTCCCCAACAACAAGCAGTCAATGTGGATGTACTAGGACACCAAGGAGCTCCCGTAGTGGCAGTATCAGCCCCATGCACACTCTTACTTGGCAACACTGGGACTAGACCCCTACCTAGGTATGTAGTTATACTGAAGTGTGTGGCTTCCATTGCACACACCACACAGCGTTTAGGATGATGTGTGTTCTAGGTTACATGTTACATGCAGAATATTCTCAGACATGTACAGTATGCTAATGGGGATGTAATGGGTGTATATAGTAAATACGTAGTGTGACATACCTTCATATACACATTAACAGACCCATAACAGGCAGACACACATCCGAGAGACATGGGCCTATCGTTGTGAACTAACTTGACCATGTGTCCAATGTGTTACCGGTAGGCTGCACACAGCACATGCATAACTGGCCTGGATTGTGGTATCAGTTACCTGTATGGATGATGGTGACAGTGGTAACCATAACGTGGTACATAAGACATATACCAGGTGTACCTTGATGTAGTGACAGTGTACACAGCACCCACATCCCCCAGTGGATATTTTACTCCCTGAAACCCATGATGACACTCTGCCATACCCACCATCACACATTGACCGCGGCTGCGATGTAACACATAGTATACCCCAACAGTGGTACTACAGGGATATGCATCTAATGCACATGCCACGCATGTAGTAGGGTGTTGCATTGTCATGCCTCACCTATGGGCAGCAACAACACTATTTGTACTACTGTGTGACAATGGGTATTTTAATAGGAGTATGTGGCCTCGGAATGCTGTACCTTACAGATAGCCACCATCACACATTGGCCACGACTGTGATACAACCCTTTTTAGATCCCAACTGTGGTACTACAGGGATATGCATCTAATGCACATGCCGCACACATAGTAGAGTGTTGCATTGTCATGCCTCACCTATGACATATGTACAGTGGTTGACAGAGTTGTGGTGGGAGGCACAAACACAGGGACAATATTGACATGTTGCTGTGATAACCTCATACATTTACAGTTGTAACAGGGTTTGTTGTGACATATGTCTTATGAGGGATATGAATTCAGTAACTCATGGCTGTCACCATGTACTGACTGCAATCCTCACACTATGCGTCTGCAGTTCACAGATAGGTGCTCTGTGAGTAACACAAGAAACAAATGGCAACACACACTGTCCAGTCTGCAGATGACCCTACAGATGAGGGTTTCCTCAGAAACATAGCACTGTCAAGACAAGTATTAAAACATGCAGACCAGCCATATTCACACACACCCTGTTAAACCAACATTACTCCAAATGCAGAATAGCAACACTTACATTCTCTAGTCATGTCAGGCACATCCCCCTCCTGTGTGTTGGCCTGTTTCCACAGTGTATGTTGCTAGAGGTGAATCCCCAATCCATCTGTGATGCTGTTTGCCAAACACCAGATCTAGGTCCTGCTCACAGTGAAAGTAAAGGTCCAACACCAACATGATGTTCCTAGATATTGGAGTGTGTTTCCATGCAGTTGGCTATGGGAATGTTACCACAGCTGTTCCACATGCAATCAGCTAGAGGAGGGCTGCAATTCGTGCAGAGGCCATCAGCTGATCATGAGTATCACTTACAAAACACATGCTGCTGCCTAAGCAAAGCAGGTGCAGTTCTCCACATCCACCAGAGAGGCAGTGAGAGAGGCAGACAGAGGCAAAGATAAGCCAGGGATGGGGTGGGAAAGTAAAACCTAAGCATGTGTGTGTCACACACCTACTAATACCATGCTGAGGAGCTCTCCAAATGTATATGTGATAGTGAGTGACAGCTGCAACACTGATATCGTAGTGATACGGTAGGTGTAGTACATATGCCTGTCTGCATGGACAGGTGTCAGTGTCAACACAGCCACATTCTCTCAGGGACTCACACACATTGACACACTTGGCAGGGTCAGGAATACACTTCCTCACTAGTTAGTTTGCCTCAATACAGTACTGTGTAAGTATCACATGCACCACAGAGGTTATATGGGAAAAGAGTATGTGGAGGTGTCTGGCATCAGACAGTATGCTTCAGTATGCCACTGGGGGTTGTAGTGAGTGTGAACATGGTCAAAAGCATCATACACCACACACACAGACATAGGGTGCCAGTACTGACATGCATGCATGCATTGCTTCACGGGTGCGTAGTGGTTGACTGTGCCAGAAGGCTATACAAAGCTAGGTGAAGGGTATATCTTGGCATCAGGCCACATGACAATGGTCTGCAGTGTGGCTCAGGGGTGTAGTGTATGGATTGGCCCACACAGGTGGGTATTTTATTTACCATCCAGTCACCTCTGTAACAACTGTGTGTGGCCATTGCTGTTCGATGCTTGCCATGTATGTGTTCTTTAGTCAATGACATGGACACTGTCTGGGATGTGCACACATTCCATGTTCATGTACACTGACATGTGGAACTGTACCTGGGGTGTCTGGCCCATGTTGTGTACACAGATTGTTATAATCAGATGTGCCTGTTCTGACCTCATGTGCTGGGAACAGGTAATGGACAGCAGGTTGACCCTGCACCTACACTGATAGCATGATACAGGTATTCCCTGGTGTCAGTGGCATCTGTCCATACAGGGCATGTGTATAAGGCATGGTATGTCCTTTGTGGGTCACAATTGATGGCACCACAGGTATTGCAGGCGTCCAGTGGGGAGCATAGTGAAGGCACACTGTCTGCATGTATGTGGGTATGTTACTGATGGACAGGGTGCCATGATCTCTGTTGTCCATTGTAATCACACCATGGTTACTATCTGTGGGCAGGGTACTGCCAACATAGTAGCTGTTGCCTAAGCAAGTGTGTTTGTGTATAAAACATGGGTTGAGAGTGTTCTCTGTGTAATACAAGGGTTGCTAACATTGTTCGCCAGGCCTTGATGTCACATGTAGGGATATGGATTGCCACCCCAGCTTCTCAGCTATTTCACATCTGTTATCCTTGTAAGGTGGACATTGTGACACATGATAGGGCCACCATATAAGAAATTTACAAAATCTGCTCCACAATTAGTTCAGTTGTTACACACTCACAGCCACCTCCACACAGGATACGAATGACAAACACAGATACACACACACACACACACACACACACACACACACACACACACACACACACACACACACACACACACACACACACACACACACACCTGCCATGTCTGGTATTATAACTCCTACCTAATTAGTTTATTACACTACAGCATTACACAGTTATAGGATGCGCCATGGCGATTACTGGAATACTCCTTCCCCAAAGGTGTATTTCACAGTGAATGACATCAGCAACCTTGCCAAAGTAGAGAATTTGAATTGTACCAAAATACTATATCACACTAGAGTATTATGCTGTTATAGGACACACCATGGAGATTACTGGAGTAAATCTTCCTCAAAAGTGTATTTCACAGTGAATGACATCAGCAGGCTTGCCAAAGTAGGGCATTTGAATTGTAGTGAGTGTGACTAGCCTAAAAAGCATTGCTCCCTACACAGACATAGAAACACACACAAACATCCACACTTGCCATGTGTGGGAATAGAACCCCCACCAAAGTATTATATAGGTTCATAGGTTCATAGGTTCACAGGTTGGTACTAGGCTAATGGCCATAGGGCCTGTACAAGCCCAGCCATAACAACTCCCTGGCTATTTCACACTGTTATAGGACACGCCACAGAGGTTACTGGAGTACACCTTCTCCAAAGAAGTATTTCACAGTGAATGTCATCAGCAGCTTTGCCAAAGTAGGGCATTTGAATTGTAGTGAGTGTGACTTGCCTAAAAGGCATTGCTCAATACACAGACAGAGACACACACACACGCACACATATACACATGCGCACACACACACACACACACACACACACACACACACACACACACACACACACACACACACACACACGCACACACACACACACACGCACACAGTTGCCATGTCTGGGATTAAAACTCCTACCTAACTAGTTTACTACACTACAGCATTACACAGTTATAGGATGCGCCATGGCTTATGTGGAGTGTGTTATGTTTTTATTTGGGTGTCCATGACATAACATGCATTGGCAGTATGTGTGAGACACAGGCCTTTGGCAGAGGTCTGTAGGACATTTGGTGGTGATGTGTGTCAGCTGTGGCAGCCCATTGCATTCTGTCAGTCCTACAGTCCCAGATTGCCATATAGTATATTCCCATGGGGTGACAAGGTAGGTGTGCTAGGTGTTCATGCCAATACTTTCTATCAGTATTGATCAGGTGATGTGGATGCTGGCAGGGTGCTACCTACAGCTAGGGACATACCTGCATGGGACACTTGCACTGCATGTGCATTATTTTGCTATTGCCATATACAGGTGGGGGTCATATTGTAACCATTCCCAACAGCAGGAATACAACCAGAGAGGTACCTGTGGGTGGTGTTTGGGTGAGCTGGGTGCGTGTGTGCTATGGACACTACTCGCATTTGACGCAAATGCATGGGGCATTCCAGCTGTGCTGGCATGTGGGTACATCAGCTGTTTTCCAATACATCAGACCTATCACCTTTGTGATCTGCAAGTGTTTGGGCAGACGACACCGGTATTCCCTACTAGAGGCCCAGATAATGTGATTCATACCTGTATGTACAATTCCAAGAGTGTGTCCATTTCACAGTTACACATTATATACTGTATGTCTGGGGCACTTTCCCCTGTGTACTGCTTGTATGTCTAGCCCAACAGCCATGCCATGTCAATCTTTCAGATGGTGACACATATTAACACCATACATTTACAATGGCTTACTGCTAACATGTGTTATACTGGTGGGGATTGTCTTTGGCACTGCAGTTGTGAGGACTTGGCTCTGTCATCAGCAGTAGTGGGCAATGGCCACCAGGTCATACCTCAACATGCATACATACTGACCACTTTCACACAATATGAAACACACACCAACCTAACACACACATACCTGCATATTGTGCAAATGCTACTATCTATCCTGCTACATTGGCCACCTCTGGGCATCTGTGCTCCACTGGTTTTATACCTACACATGCATGTTACTACATTTCTACATAGAATTTGAGGGGGGGGCAAACCTGGCTGTAACGTGTGTACATCAGATTGGGGAGGCACACCAGACCATTACTACATTTCTAAATAGGATTGGGGGGACACACCTGACTCTTACTACATTTCTAAGTACTGTTGTGGGGGTACACCTGACTATTTCTACATTTCTACACAGGATGGGGAGGGGGGCACACCTGACTGTTACTACATTCCTATGCCGGATTGGGGGAGGGGGCACACCTGACTGTGTCTACATTTCTACACAGAATTGGGGAGGCACACCTGCCTATTTCTACATTTCTACACAGGATTGGGGGGGGCACACCTGACTGTTTCTACATTTCTACACAGGATTGGGGGGGCACACCTGACTATTTCTACATTTCTACACAGGATTGGGGGGGCACACCTGACTGTTATTACATTTCTATGCTGGTTTGGGGGAGGGGCACACCTGACTGTTTCTACATTTCTACATAGGATTGCCGGGCACACCTGACTGTTACTACATGTCTACATAGAATTGGGGAGCGCACCTGACTGTTTCTACAGTTCTAAACAGCATTTGGAATACCTGATGATTTCTACATTTCTACACAGGATTGGGGGGGGGCACACCTGGCTGTTTCTAAATTTCTATGTAGGATTGGGGGGCACACCTGACACGTGTACACATTTGCAATGACTGTACTGGTATGTCAGGTACTCCATTTCGTTTTGTATTCTAACCTATCATGCTGACTAGAGGCATATCAGTGTACTACAGGTCGTAGGTTTGATTGACCTACATATTAGTTTCTGACTTCCTACCCTTCAGAACTAACATTCCACTGCCTGACCTGATGTAGTCTGTCTGTGTAGGCCTGGGGGGTAGGTTACCCATTGGCATCATTCAGAGGCCTTGGCACAGCCTTTGTTTGTGTTTGTCTACACCTGTCCTGCTGGCTGAGACTGTTGTTGGGTATGTCAACCTCCCTGACTGGCATGTGTGTGTCATATGGACACACATTTGGCCCAGCACATTTCCTGCAGTGGTTTATGTCACCATGTGTAGTAATGGCTACTATGGTAACACCAGTATTTGTTGCAGATCTCATGCTGCCACTATAGGTGTCTACTATCTGCTGGCATCCCATTCAGACACCCAATTCCCTTGCATGCTCACATCCATACCATAGATACAAGTAACAACACACTACTCCAATTGGCAATTGGTAAGGAGAGTGACTTACCTTGTGGGTGTACCAGTATTGAGGATGGTGCTGGGGGCTGCCTACGTTGAATGCACATAGTACACTCCCTGTGCATGGTTGAGCACAGGTAGTGTCATGTTTAGCATCCCTTTTACTGTATGTGCGAGTCAGAGAGAGGTGTCATTCCCTGGGTCCCTACTGTGTCAGTGTATGTGCTATGCGTTGCCTCTTTGCCAAGGCCAGGGCATACTGGGCACACCTCCATCTGCCTACTGGGGCAGGCTCAGGTTGTTCCTCCTCCGAGTCACTCTGTGCCTGTGCAGGCCTTGGCATTGGTAGGGGGCTGTGTGGCCCTGCCCCATGCTGTTCCTGCTGTAGCTGTTTCCACAGGATCATATTGTGTAGCATGGCACATACGATAACAATTTGGGTACATGTAGCTGGTGAGTACTGCAAGGCTTCAACAGATGTGTCCAGGCACCGGAACCATGACTCGAGCATCCCAAACACACACTCTATTATGATTCTGATCTGTGCGTGTGCCTCATTATGGAGTTCTTGTTCGGGTGAGTGTGCATTTCTGATGGGTGTTATCAGCAATGGCTCCAGTGCGTAACCAGCATCCCCCACTAGGTGACCATAAGGGATGTCTGCAGTGGCAAATCTCTGGTACAGATGCATCAGATGCTAGATGTGGGAATCGTGATAGCTTCCAGGATAGCCAGCAAACACATTCATTATAATTCCCTGGGCATCTCACATAACCTGGCAGTTTGTGGAGGGGAAGCTCTTGTGGTTGATGTAGACCCTACCCCGCTCACTGGGTGGTGCTTTGATGCATATGTGCATGCAGTTTCTAGCACCCACCACCTCAGGGTATTCTGCTATTTGGTGGAAGAGACGCATATTGCTGGTCAACACCTCACATGTTGAGGAAATATACATGCTCACCGGCATGTGCTGACATGGCATCCAGGAACAGGTGGAATACCCTGGATGCTGATGCCTGTGAGATCCCCATGATATCCCCAGTTGGGCTTTGGGAGGTAACTGTGGCTAGTATTCCTAGGCCTACACATACCTTGGTATCCACTGGGAAAGGTTCCCCTCTGTTAGTTCTGTGTGTCAGGCATGGCTGGCACAGCTCAACAATTTGCTGTAGGAGGTCCCTTTCCACCCTGTAGCACTCCACTATCTCCAGCTCATGTAGCCCCTGGTAGGTTACCCTGGGTCTGTACACCCTTCTACATCTCCTCACTGTGGGTTGGTCGACAGCATTCTTATCCTCACCACCCTCAGCCTCTTCCACATGTTGATGCCTGATAGCTGCTGCAAAAAGTTCCCCTCCTGTATACACTGGTGGTGTAGAGTATGTGGGAAAAAACAGAGGGAAAGGTATTTTCATAGTTTATAGTACTGTTCTGGGCTGGGCTGGTCTGCTGCCTGTGTAATTGGCTGATTCTGATACATTTCACCTGCCAGCTATGCTAGTTCTCCTAGATTACCTTCCTACTGCTGTTTTCCCTTCCCATTGCCTTCTTGTTTAAACTCGGGGGCATGCCACACAAACACACACTGCTCACCTGTGCACAGAGCTGCTATTTCCTGGTTTACTTTTTTTTCCCTTTAAAACCCGGTGTGCGGCGTGCTCACCCACTTAGGCAATGTAAAGAGTGCTAGGCAGCCTCAGACACACCCCCTTGCTTAGCTCTGCTAAGCTAAGGGCAAAGCCGAGCCACAGGGCTCCAATCCGCTTACAGTATGCCTGACACACACCTCTATGATGTCAGCTAACTCCTAGGCTTGCACTGGGCTGTTCCTGCTCTTACACTGTTGGGTGCTGACTAGCATGCAGGGGAAATCTGGGATTCAGTATCATTCCCCTCATTTCCATACGATTGCCTGCTGATGCATAGTTACATGTCCCACACTGAGTCTCCCACCTTAGCAACCACTATTCACTGACCATGTTGTCTTCTGCCTGCCAGTGAGTATGGCAAAATAGTGATTTTTGGCCAGAATGCAAATTTTAGGTATTTTTACCTATTTTGTGCCCGATCCCATTTGCACGCCGCTGCCCTATGCTTAAACAGCTGAGATCAACTAAAAAAAATAAAAGTTTATTTTTTTATTTTTGCAACTGTTCTCCATCCCAATGACCTTATATTTGGCCATTGGCATGCTTTCTACATATTATCCACCCTTTATTTGGAGCTGTCATGGCTCCGTTTTGTTGTGGTTGTTTGTCTTTTGGCTTTTTCCTGGTAAGGGGTCGCCACAGCTGAACTCCGGTCCGCTAATGATTGGCAGTAAATTTTTACGAAACGCCAAGGTGCCAGCTCAACGCCCAACCTTCAACGAAGGCACGCCCATTTTACGCACGCATGTCTTTCGAATGGCTCCATTTTGTAGTTTGCAGAAATGTACTCCGTTACTGGCAGAGTACATTTTTGCAGATTACACTAGTTCTGCACGGCTGGTTTCCAGCTTCCTGGATTGCAAATTCACCTCATTTACATGGATTTCTCCTGCAAATGGGGTAATTTGCATACAAGGGCTGAGTCCATGCAAGACTGGTGCAGGAGCACTCATGCACATCCCTACAGCTTATTCCTGGATCGCACGGCAGACATATCGCCTGCTGGAGCTCTTGCACTAGTCCTGCACACCGTGCAGGGCTTGCTGAATCCGGAGGTTAGATTTTCTGTGGTCTGAGCTAGGTTACTTATCTCCATCATCTAGAACTACATTTCTGCAGTGTATAAATTACAGCCTAGCCTAGCAGAAATCTATAGTGTTTAATATAGTATCACATGGAAGCTGGATCATTCCATTTTATTTTTCATCATACTATATATAGGCTTTGGGATGTAACCTGAACTTGTAACTAATTACATTATTATTCAGGTTTCTTATTCAGGCAGCAGCACTTGTAATAGAATTCTAAAAGGGATGGTCTGCGATTGATTTATTAATCAGACATCAATCTAAGTAGAGCTAGAAATATAAATGAATGAATGACTAATACTGCATGCCTAATTTATATAAAAGTTATAGTCAGAGTACTGGAAACAGCTGTTCGGCTGTCATTATATAAAACTGTAAGGTTTCTACATTTGAGTAACAATGTGTGTCAAACAATAACACCTGTTTTTTTTTTTTTTTTGTACTGTATTTCCCACTTCCAAATAAAACAAGCCAAGCACACTACTGTGCATGTCTCTCCACTGACTGGGGTCACTTTCAGGGAGTGAGCCTTCCCTTCTGGGTTTATCCATATTCAGCTTGCTGATCTCTTATAGCACGTTGAGGGGAATATATTGTAGAATCTTTGTGATATAAACATAGCAGGGGTTAGGATTTTTCATTGTAGTATAAATCTCACTTTTAGTGTAAATCTCACTTTTTCCAGATGCCTGTTCCTTGATTTATACAGCGGCTTGTAAATGTATATTATTTTGAAGGTGGTTCCTCCATATATTGGTGACTTCCCTGAGCTCTGCTTATTATGTAACTTGCCATAGTGGAACTGAATAAGGAACAGCTCATTTTCATTCATCTTTGGATGTCTGGAGCTGATATTTTAGCACAACTCACTGTATATTCCGAGTGCCTGCACTCCAGCACCAAATCTGATCTAGTAATGATGAAAAAGCTGGGAAGATGCCCCTGAGAAGCACAGTACTGTCAGATTCGGAAGATATATAGTTAACAGTTGCTTAGGACAATATGGCTGAATTAATCTTTATTAGACCTGAATGCCTTATAATTCATATTTTGGCCAGTCACAGTACTCATATAGTCTATTATTACACCGTGTGGAAACTAAAGTCATACTCTACACTACCACTGCCATTACATAAAATTACACTTATCACAGAAATCCTAACACCGTTTCTGAAAGAAACACTTACCCTTACCCCCTTATGCCTATGTTATCTGATCACTATATACATCTAACGAATTAGCTACCATGAAACTATCACCATAATTTATTTATAATTTTTTTTGCATCAGCTCCTTTATTAAAACTACATACAGATTACAGAACAGAACCAAATAAGCATAAGCAATTAAAAAAAAAAAACAATACATTAGTAATCACCTATAATACTATACCAAGAAAAGAAAAAGTATTCCAAAAATCCTTAAACATAGTTAATATTTATGATTTTGTAAATGAGGCCAAACTCTGTGCTGATATATACCAAAACTATTGACAAAGTCTGTGGGACAGATTTCCATTTAACAAGTTAATGACAACCATAATCAGGCAAACAATTCTAGTCCATTGTTTTTCTTACTTCTTAAAACTAAAGGATTCTATTTCTTGACCAAATAACCAAAAATTTGGGTAATCAAAGTATGGTAGATTTTTTTCCTGACTGACCATGAAGTAGCTTCAATGATTGGGGTCCAGATGTACTGATTATCTGACTATTCCTTGAAAATAGACAACTAAAAAAACTATCCCTGTAATTGGCAAGCAGTATACAAAATATTCAATTAAGTCGGCTCTTCACAATGAAATAAAAACTTCAAATTTATCCAAGGTAAGCGCTGTTGCATTAACAATACAATGCTTCATCAGACCAAAACACATAAAGTGGAGCCCTCTTTAAATAAAACAAAAAACTCTACTTTTGCAGTTCAACATTTTCAGAATAACAAATAATATGACTAACAGAGCTCAACATCACTAAATGCATCTGTCAAATTAAAACAATTTAAAAAAGGCATTTTTACCTTGACTTGCTCCTTCATGCCACTAACTAAAACTCACAGAAACATCGTCCTTATCCTATAACATCATGGCTTCTTATATACTCTTGTCCTGAGTTTTCCTAGAGCATCCCTGTGAACTGTGATATCCAAAAAGTCTATTGACTCAACAGAGGTCTTGCTGCTGAAGCTAAAGAACTCTGTAGTACCCTGCATGTATATAATAAACTCATTAAGCATATCAGAACTTCCACTCCATAACAAAAAAATATCATAAACAATATGTCTGTAATAAACAATATGACCAATAAACCTATTTTCTCTCAAAATCATAGTATGTTCCCAGTATGCTAACACAAGGTTGGCATAGCTATTGGCACAAGCTGTGTCCAAATCCATGCCGACCTTCTACAAATAATACTCCTCACCAAAAACAAATAACATTATTCTCCAAGACCAACTCCAAGAGTGCACATATCAATTCAACTTTCCTGGTGGAAAAAGCAGCTTGCTCCAACAAAAACGATCTAACAGACTCTATTCAACAGTATTGGGTATGACAGTAAACAAAAAAGTAATATCCAAAGTAACAAAAATAAGATCCCCGATGTTTGTCAAATTACTCACTTTACAATACAAATCATTCAAAAAGTTTTTAGTGTCTCTCAAAATAGAACTCACATTATCAACTACAGGTCTCAGCATCTTCTCCAAATAGATAAAGGCTCCGTGGCCTATCCTCTACTCGACAGTATGGATCACACAGGGGGGTGATGTAAACATTTATGGATTTATTTTGTGTGTGTGTGTGTGTGTGTGTGTGTGTGTGTGTGTGTGTGTGTGTGTGTGTGTGTGTGTGTGTGTGTGTGTATGTGTGTGTGTGTGTGTATGTGTGTGTGTGTGTGTGTGTGTGTGTGTGTGTGTGTGTGTGTGTGTGTGTGTGTGTGTGTGTGTCCTTGGTGCGATGACTATTTGAAAAAAGTCTGCAGTAGTTTCAGAGCACCTCCAACATCTATTGTTATGTATGCAACTTATATTACATAACCTAGAAGGGACGTTTGCATTTGTGTAAGAACTTATACCAGGTAAATGCTAGGTAAGGTGAGGGATGACGGTCTCCCCATCCCAAGTTATGCTCTTAGGTATGCAGTGGCACTTCTCTAACTAGTTGTAAGTCCCACCTTATCTTGGATTCTAAACTGGTTTCTTCATCTTTTTTTAATCTTTGAATAGTAAAAGGTAGCTATGATGGTTCCTTTCCCAACTACTCTTTAATCCAAACCTTGGATGCAGTCTTCCCTAGTAGGGTTAGTATAACTTTGGGATGTTTACGAATCATGGTGTCATAGTAAATGGATCTGAGTTGTGGGAACTGCCAATATTTAGCATTTGAACATTTAGAATTCTGGAAACCTCACTCAAATTTCCTTGAAAATTATCTTTCAAAAAGACATCCTTTGGACATCCACTTGAGTCAGAAAAAAGGTTTGTTGTTGACCAGATTAGATATCAGTTCTGATCCCCTTTTTGTTCCCATAACCCAAAGAAAGGGCCTTGCTTCCTGGCTGACAGCCTCATGCCTAACCAATTTTCAAGCCCAGCTGGATCCCAGATATTCCAGCCAGTATGTGCTCTTGGACATTGATGAAGTCAGTAAATAATAAAAATCTCAGGAATAAGCCAGATTGGAACTGATAAACGTCACAGTTTTATTATTTGACTTAACATTACTGCTGCAGAGTAAGATAATCAGGAAGTTGTAAATCTTGTATGGAAGAACAGAGACTTTTTTCTGAGACCTTCTAGGCATGTCATTTGCCCAGAGACAGCCCATCATTAGTCTTTGGAAGGTCTGTGTACATATTATCATATGTACAAAGAGTACAGCTGTGAAAGTTAATTTTTCATAACAGCAGATGTTCAATTAAATCACTGTTGCAGTAAATGTAACTATAATGAATGCATTCTTCCAAGAACTGGACATTTGGGCTGTCTACTAATTTTTGGATTTCATACCTATGCAATGAACATATGCTATTAGTTCAAGAATACATGTTAGTATAATGGTGATACACGGGCTTTTTTCACAAAGGAGAGGCTGAAGCTTGAAGTTCTATAGCAATTTAGTGAATTTAGCACTTTAATCAATTAAGAAATTTAGTCAAAACAAGTAAGACTGTCATGTCATCTCAGCAGGTCAAAGATAAAGTGGGGTACCCCATCCTAGCCGAGGATGAAAGAAAAAGGGGAAGGTAGGAGGGTGCTAATATTCCAACAGTGATCTAGTTTAACATTTGCAGCTATTGTAAATTAAACAGACAACTGCAAAATGTTTTCATTAGATTACTGCTGCGTTAGCTGTAATGATATGGGATGATTGCCATAGTTTAGAATGACTGGCTGGATGGAAAGGGGTCAGAGTTTGGAGATCATTTTGGTATGTTTTTTTTTGCAAATTATTCAATAAAGCTGGAAACTGAATCTAGCTTGTAGCGCTTAGTAAAGGTGTGTAAAGAAGACCAAATAGCTATATCTAGGACAGACCTAGAGTCTACCTCTTTTCAGAAAGCTTCAGAGATAACCATGGCTCTGGTAGTGAGTGTTTGTCTTTCGGGGGTTCTCATACCATGGTAAGAGTAACAAAACTGCATTGCCTGAGACAGCCATATGGAAATTATATGTTTAAAAACTGAATGTCCATTCGTTTTTCTCATCAAAGGAAGCAAAACGGTGATTACATTTTCTAAAATAGCTAATTCATTCCACATAAAATCGCAATTGTGCATGGAAACTCAAAGTATGCATGATTCCTCTTCCTTAACTTTTTGTATTAAAGATAGAAGACAGGGAGAAGAATAGTCAGGTTTAAAATAAACTGAAAAAAACAACACCTGGTATGAAGGAGATGTTGTTTATAAGACTTATCCAGTTACTGTAGAAATTCAGGAAAGAGCGCTTAAATGTTAGGGTCTGGAATGTGATATCTGTCTAGCTAAAGTCAGAGTAATAAGCAAAACAGGTGTCCATAGGTACATAGGTTCATAGGTATGTACTATGCTATTGGCCCAAGGGCCTAAGTAAGCCTAGCCAACAAGGTTCCCTGGCTTACGCCACCCAAGTAAGTTATTTTCCTGTGCCCCCTGTCTAGCAGAGCCACAGAAGTGATCCCGGGGTGTATTTCCTATTTCCCATCCACTTATCAAGATTTTTCTTGAAGACTGCTAATGAGGAACTTTGCTTGACATAGATGGGTGGCTTGTTCCAGAGTATGGGAAGTCTCTGGGACAGGAATCTATTCCTCCAACATGTCCTATTTATTGTGGGGACAAGGTTTAGGTCCCCAGAGTGTGTAGCTCGGAGGGATTGGGATTTCTTTACATGTAGCATGTCCAACAGCTCTGGGTTTAACATAGCTTTATATTTTAGGCAGAGATCACCTCGGAGTAGGCGATATGTGACAGAGTAAAGCTGGAGTTTTTTGAGATGGTCAGTGTAGGGCATCTGTTTGAGGCCAGTAATCCTCTTTGTGAGGTACTTCTGTGGCCTTTCCAGCTACTGCAGATGTCCTGTGAGGTACATTCCAAAAGGGGCATTGTACTCTATAATGGGTCTAATGAGTGTCGAGTATATGGGAACAATGACCTCTTTTTTTTTAGATGAGAACCCTTTTGTGATGAGGTGTGCCATGTAGAAGGATTTCCAGACTACTGCGGCGATGTGATTATCAAAGTAGAGACTACTGTCCACCTGGGTACCAAGGTCTCTTATCACACATTCAGCATTAAGTAGAATGCCGCCTATGTGGTAGTTCATGGGTGCAGAGTTTTTTTACCAAAGGGGATGACAATGCACTTTTTGGCATTGAGCTTGAGGCCATGGCTCTGACACCAGGCATCTGTCTCAGTAAGGCCCTTCTGTAGGATGTCCACATCATTTGGGGACTCAGCTATGGCACCTAGTATGCAGTCATCTGTGAACTTCATTAGCCAAAGGCCTTCTGTGATAGCCTGTACTTCAGAGAAGTAGATACCAAACAGGAGAGGTCCCAGGACTGAACCCTGTGGTACTCCACTTGTCACTGATTTGAAGTTAGATTTGGAGTCTACAACGTTTACAGTGTGGGTTCTGTCAGTGAGCCAAATGGCAACCCATTTTGTGATGTAGGGATTTATACCTAGTTTAGTGAGTTTAGCTATAATTCCAGAATGGGGGATGGTGTCAAAAGCCTTGGCGAGGTCAAGATAGGCTGTGTGAACCACCTTACCCTCGTCTACAGCTTTGGTGACTGCCTCAAAGAAGTCAATCAGGTTCAAGAGGCATGATCTGCCTTTCACAAACCCGAACTGGCTGGGGTCCAGAGTATGGAGGTTACCAATGTCTTTGTTTATGAGTTCCATGATGATACGTTCCATGGTCTTACAGACCAGGCTCATCAGACCAATAGGCCGATAGTTCCTGGGATCAGTGGTGGCTCCCTCTTTGTGGAGTGGGATAAATGCTGCTGTGCACCACTCAGTGGGCACAAAGCATGATGTGAGACTATGATTAAACATGGTGCTTAGCTGGGGAGCCAGTTCATTCGGAAGTTCATGTAAAATGCAGCCTGGCACGTTGTCTGGTCCCATGGATGCTGTGTTTTTGGCTTTAGAGAGTGCAGCTTTTACCTGCGTAGTTGTGATTACAGACACTCTTGCATTCTTTCTATATAGATATGGGCCCTTTAAGGGGTGAGAGGGGGGTAAAGTTTGCCAGGACGTTGGCAATATCAGTTGGTTCTGTAATTTTCATGATGTTGTTCTGTAACTCAGAGCAGATCTGGGTGTTGCCATAGAGATTCTTGACGTAGCTGTAGAATGCTTTGCAATTGTCCCTAGAATCAGTGGCGATTTTGTTTTCATAGCTAGCTTTGGAGGATCTTATAAGGGATCTCAGATTCTTACTGAGCCTGACCAGGGAACTCCTGCACTCATGGGATTTTACTCTCTTTTGCAACAGTTTCTTCCATCTGTTGTAGAGTTTGTTTATGACAGGGGACCACCAGATTGGCTTACATTTTTTGGAGGATAGCATCTTGGTTCTGTTTGGGATAGCATGGTACATGCACTCGTGTAAGTGCTTAT
Organism: Protopterus annectens; assembly: GCF_019279795.1. Taxonomy (NCBI): domain Eukaryota; kingdom Metazoa; phylum Chordata; order Ceratodontiformes; family Protopteridae; genus Protopterus; species Protopterus annectens. The sequence goes on along the minus strand of NC_056729.1, from coordinate 1,352,706,899 downwards.
AGAGTGCATCTGTGTAGGATTCAGCAGTAGTAACTATATTGTCCGTCTGCATGGGTGTCAAGAAGTTTACCACTTCTGTCTTAAGAAGCATGAAATTGGCTCTGGAGAAATCTTTTACTGTGATTTCCTTAATGGGGGGTGGGGGCAGGATGTGGCTATCTAGGATGATTAGCTTATGGTTGGATCTGACCAACGAGGAGTTGACTTCAGGTGTGGAACACTGGGAACTCATGTTGGGTAATGACTAGGTCTAGGATATTGTTGCCCCTGGTGGGGGTGTGGATAAGTTGATCCAGGGCATTGCAATTTATGAATTCCAGAAAGCGTTGAGTGAAGAGTTGGTACATGAGTAATTTTCCCAGTTAATGGTGGGGTAGTTGAAATCGCCCATTATTAGGGTGTTTGGTTGAACCCTAATATTTTCCAGTATATCAAGAAAAGAGGAGTGGGAATCCTGAGGCATGGTGGGGGATCTATAACAAGCTACGATTTGGATTGCAGTTTTGCCCAGAGTTAGTTGCACTTGGATAACCTCGGATGCATTATGCTGAGCAACTAACTTGGAGGTGTGGATAGCCTTAATGAATATGGACACACCTCTGCCTTTGGATAATAAATTATGAAGAAGAACTGTCTACAGGTTGAAAAGGAAATAAAGTTAACTTCTCCATTACAAAATTTGGATTCCAAGAAGATGCCACCTATTTTCTAGGCATTCAAAGATTTAGTATTTCTTTCAAAATTCTTTACATTGAAATAAGATACAAAGAGGAAGCAGAAGACAGACAAGCAAAAACAGCCAAAAGATGTATATTTACAGACACGTATACTCGGTATAAGTAGAACAATTCACACAAATACTGAGAAACCATATGTGCGTTTTTTTCTTTTCTTGTACAGACTAGAACATCTTTTATATTTGGCTAATAATGGTTTCCTAGTAACAGGTTTTCTAGCTCCTTTAATACCTGTCATACATCCTCAGGAAAAATGTGTCTAAATGGGATCAAAAATCTGTCATCCATACTGCCAAGTAGAGACTTTGAATTTTAAGGTGGATAAGGGATCTCTTGTCCTGTGTGAACAAGTCTGTGAGGAAGGTTTTGGTAATTGCTCCTGGTCAGATCCTTGTGAATAGAGAAACAATATTGTCTGGACCAAAAGAGAGTCACTTGAAGCATTTTTGGCAAGTCCATCTTAGAAGGACGTTGGGTATCAGAGAAATGGGGGAAGGCAATGAAGATTATTCCAGTCCATTGGAAAGAAATGCCTCATGTTTTGAGACCTTTTTGCAAGGTGCCCTAGAAGAGAACTGGTTTAGTTGTCAGAGATAGGAGACGAAAAGTTTGATATGGGGAGTAACTCACAGGTGGACAATCTCCTGAAAGACATACATATGTAAAATCTACTTGTGAGGGTCTATCCTGATCTGATCAAAGTGCCTGCCATTGTGGTCTGCTCTGATGAAATGGAACCATTCTGCAAAGTGAGGTTGCGCTATATTGCCAGATGTCAGACAATGACAGCTAGTCTGCACAAGGGATATGACTTGTTTGCATATGTACCACATCACTGTAGTATTGTCTGCAATCACTACAAGGAATCCAAGGGACCACACCTGATTTAAAGCTTTGATAGCTTTTATTAGAGCCACCATATTCTTCACATTTATTTGCTTGCCCATGAAATGAGGCTTCCACATGGCCTTAACCACGCTTTAAGAGACAGACCTGCATGCAAATTACAAAGAGCATATTGTGACTGACTAAGCGGGAGAACACGGAGGAAATGGGATGCCTGGAATTAGGGAGAAATTCCTGACCCACAAAAGGAATTCCTGCTTCTTAACATCTTCATATCTTCATTAAAAATGACATTTTTTGAAAAAGAAAAGTAGATACATATATAGTAATATCAAAGAAAATAAACCATAATGGCATTTTCCTTTTTATTTCTGACTTCCTTCTTGAAGAAACTGAGCACTGGTATTTGAAAGGATAACAGATGAAGATACTGGACCTAGACAGATTTATGGTACCATTGGCTTTTCTTCCTGTGAAATCTGGCAAATGGTTCAGTAAGGATGGATGAAGCCATGAAACTCAGAATTTTGAGGAACTCTCTTGCTGTGGACATGCTTTGATGGACAAGATTCAAGATGTGAAGCTGGGAAGATAATGCTTTGTCTGGAGGGAGATAAGCAGAGGGCAGACAGGTGTCTAGGAGCCCCCTAGAAGCACGAATTTATAAAAGGGGTTTGCATAAATTTTTTTCAGATTTAGTTGGGAACATAAGCTGCTGAAAAAATGTATAATAACCCGAAGAGATGCTTGGGGTCCAGGTATTTATGTGCTATCTCTGTCCATAAGGGACATGGGTGCCAGGCCTGGTGTAAATTTCCAATTTATCATCCACTGGTCTAGGTTGTGCTTAAATTGGGTAATAGACAAACTCAGCTTCACATGGATAGAAGCCTGTTCAATAGGAGGGCAGTCCCTGGGATACATATCTGTCTCTCCATCATGTTTTCTTTAAGTTACAGACAAAATTCAGGTCCTTAGACTTTGTATTTCTGGTACTCTTTGACTTACAAATATGTAGGAGATTCATAAGTGTGGGGTTTGTGGATGCCTTGTAAGCCAGGCATAGATCACCCCTCAGCAATCTATAGGAGACTGAGGAGAGGGAAAGGGCTTTAAGGTGCTCTGCCTAAGCCAGGTTTCCTACACCTTGTATTCTTCTTCTAAGGAACCTCTGAGGTTGCTCTAATTGCTGCATATGCCTCATCAGGTACATACTGAAGGGAGCATTGTACTCTATGATTAGTCTAAGGGTAGAATACAGTGGGATAATGACCTCTTTTGACTTAGATACCATGCTCTTACTTATAAATTGTACAGCATAAAAGGATTTCCTCACCATTGTGGCCACATGGCAGTCGAAGGTAAGGCAACTGTCTCCATCCATATACATATCCCTGACTAGTGGGTGAACTTTTAAGGGTGTATTATTGACATGGTAGATAACCAGGATGGTTGACTTCCCAAAAGGAACAATTATGCATTTCTTAACATTAAATTTAAGAACATGGATTTGGCACCATTTGTTAGTCAGATATAGGCTTTCTTGAAGAATGCTAATGTCTGTAGGGGAGTCGATGATAACCCCCAGCTTATAATCATCTGCTAACTTAGTTAGGAATAAAACTTCAGTATTTGCTTCCATTTCAGAGAAATAGATGCCAAAAAGAAGTGGACCCAGTACCAAACCCTGGGGGAATCTGCTAGTGAATGGCCACTTGGTGGAGATGGCCTCAACTATTTTGACCTCCTGGGTCCTATCAGTGAGCCAGTTGGCTATCCAGTGGGTGATAAAAGGGTTTATACCTAAATTAGTGAGCTTGCCTATAAAGATGAGCAGGATATTGTATCAAAACCCTTGGCCAGGTTGAGGTAAGTTGTGTGTGTAGTCTTTCCTTCATCCAATGCTTTGGTGACCGTCTCAAAAAGGTCTACAAGATTTAATAGGCATGACCTTTATTTAACAAAGCTGAACTGTGATGGGTCTAGCATTTTCAGGTTACCTATGTCCTCATTTATCATGTCCATGATGATTCTTTCCATGGCCTTACATATGAGGCCGGTCAGACTTATGGGCCTGTAGTTAACTGTATCAGTGGTTGGAACTCCTTTGTACAGGGGAATGTCTATAACCATTTTCCATTCCTTGGGCACAAAACCTGACTGTTGGCTCCGGTTTTGAAAATTTATTCAAGTGGACCAAAGAGATCATGCTTCATGCTATTTATTAAGCATCCTGAGGTGTTATCAGGGCTCATCGATGCAGTGTTTTTGGCCTTGGAAAGTGCATTAATGACCTCTTCCCTAGTAATGGTCGGGGGGGGGTTGGAATATGCAGCATTTCCTTTGGACTATCAGGGGTAGTGGAGAGAACCTGTCAGCCAAAAGGTTGGCAATGGCAATTCAGTGTTGGTGATGCCATTTACAATAAGTTCTGTGCATTGTTGCATATTTGCCCTGAGGTTACAAGTATAGCCACACAAAGCTTTGTGGTTGTCCTTTGTCAAAGATGATTTTTTTTTCTTCAAATTTAGTCTTTGAAGTATTAATTAACCCTTTTAGCTACCTGTTTAGATTGGTAAGGGGCTTTTAGTATGCATGGCTTTTTTCTTCCTACACTTGACCAATATTTCAAGATTTTTTTTCTTTTGTTGTATAACTGATTATATTGATAGCTGTATAGAGATTTTGTAAATAGCTCACCATATGCTGTAGTGTTTACTTGATTTGGGGGTCCTTGGAATTTAGCCAGGGTGTCATTTATTAGAGAGAGGTTAGCCTTGGAATAGTTTCTAAAGATTTTTGGTTTTGTTGGATCCCGGGATTTAATTTTTATTTCAAGCAATACAGTTAGATCTGATGAGCGAAGACATTACATTGGCGAGGAACATCGGGCCCCCATGTTCATGAATACAGGGTCAAGGGTGTTTGTAACCCTGTTAGGAGAATGAACCAACTGTTCCTGGATGTTGATATTAAGAAAGATTAGGAATAACTGGGCTTGTGCATTAGAAGTGGTGTAGGATTCCCAGTCTATAGATGGGTAGTTGAGATCCCCCATGAATATTGTATTGGATTGAACATTGAGGGCATTTAGTATATTGAGATAGGTAATATGGGTTTCCTGGGACATGGAGGGGGCCCTACAGGTTGCAAGGATATGGTACAAGACCTTGTTTATGGTGAGTTGCACATGTATGAGTTCCAGTGGGTCATACACTTTGAATTTTCTGGATGTGATTTTGGTTTTAATGTAGACTGAGACACCTCTGTCTTTAGTTTCCTCCTGTGCACTAGCTGGTCTAAAAGTGTGAAAGCCATTACAACCTTGCATTGCTGGGATACTCTCTATGACTTAACAATGTCTCTGTTACTGCACAGATGTCTACACTCTCCAGGAAGAGGAGAGCTTGCAGAGAGTGGAGTTTCTTGTTAAGACTTCTAGCACTGAGCAGTACCACCCTCAGATATTCCTTTCTAGGTTCAGTTAAGTCAAGAGGTTTATCAGTTTGGCAATTCCTAAAAAAAGCACTATGGTGGTTGGGTCTTTGCCAGTATCCAGAAGTCTAGACAGTCAAGTGCAGACCATCCCTAGCAAAGCATGGGGTCTGTCAACCATGTCCGCCCAGGCCGTCAAATGTTGTACCCCCTTGGACTGACACCAGACACAAAACCAATTGTTAAAATCAATCATTTTCTGTTGGTAACTTGGCATCATTCTTGGAGAAGGCAATATGCTGCTCAAGTGCTAGGCTCATAACTGCCTGAGACACATAATCAGTGAGCACGATCATGTCTCACTTCATTTAGTCAAAAGAGGTTTGTCTCAGGTCATTAACACCCACAAGGACTATGAAAGAGTCATACTGGTACCTGTAGTTCAATGACCTGTCCTATGTGACTTGATGGATTGTAGCCCAAGAAAGGCAGCTAACCGTGACTCTTTCTTACTCAGTCTGGTGAGGAGTCATCAGTGTGCCTCAATATAAAATCACCAGTGACCAAGAAACTGGCCGTGCACTGGTTTGCCTTAAGGGGTTAGAAGTAGAGGCATTGGATACAGTGTTACTATATTTAGCTGTGGGTGGTGTTTTAGTGTTTATGTGATGGCTGAGGACCCTGTTTTGATTGTGCTGTGTAGGAGAACTTAGTGTTTTAGGAAGGTTACCAGTAAGTACCTCAACATAAGTAGTTTTATATGTAGGGCCTTTAAACTGTGCAAAAGGAGTGGTACAAGTGTCACTGACAACCTGCATAGGATTAGTTTTGGTTGTATGGCAAAGTTTTTCCTCCAGCACTAAAGTATATTTATACCTCTTCCATACTTTATCTGTTTCATGAAGAATAAGTGGATTGTCCGTGAACATGAGACAATTATCACAGTGTCTCATAATACCAGATTGGCCACGGAGAGAGAAAGCCGGGAAGTGCATATCCATGGCTGTGATCTACTGGGGAGGAGTGAGGGAAATTTAAATATTGAATAGGTCAATAAGACAGGGAATTTGATGAACAATGGTCAGATATGTACAAACTAGATGCTCTATTAGTTACAAATTAATCTGTCTGGACGGTAAGGGTATTTTAAGGGAAGCTTACACAGGTAGAGATCAGCATCTACACAGAATACAAGGGGGGATTAGGCTGTGAAATATTTCTGTCTATACAAATCACTGCTAGGTGCTGCTGCACAGAAAGCAGCAATTCTAACTAAATACTGTAAAAAAGGTTAACATGTGCAGGTATTCAACGACACAGAAATACTCAATTAATGCAGCTGTGAAAGAAAACAATGTCAGAAACAATTAATGCAGCTGTGAAAGAAAATGTGCAAAACAAGTGCTGAAACAGTGCATATGGTAATGTAAGTCGTACCTCATAGGTTATATGCCAAATGTTGTGCAACTGTGATGCTTAAATAGTCCAGGAGATTCAATAAAAAAAAAAAAAAAAAGACAAACAAGGTCCTGTGGTCAATCAAAAATAGCACACTGTTCTTCTCTTTACACAGTCTTGGGCCAGAAAATAAGTGAGGTTCCCTGTATTCTCATTAAAGTGAAACCAAGGCAGTTTTAACTAGACTCTAAAAAGGGTCAAAAAGTGCAGATATTCAAAACAGAAACACTCAATTAATGCAAAACAACTTCCAAAAAAGGCCCATTTTCCTCAGCTACAAGCCAGTTATGAACAAATCATGACACAATAACACTAACATACCTAAAATGCCAAAGCAGGAGTAGCAGATTTACTGCTGTAAATGCTTAAATTCCATTCATGTTTTTGGCATGCCTGCTAAAGCCACTGATATGCAATAACAAAATCAGCAGGACAGAATTCATAAAGAAACAGGAGGCTTAGAAATCTTATTTGAAGTCAAACTAATGTGCCTAAAACAAACAGCTGTCAAAAACAGAAGGCAGAGAATCACTCACTGTAACCCTTAAATGTGGCTATTTCAAGCATCACATTTCAGTATACTAGCCAAATAAGCAGGATGTCTGATGCATGCTTATTAAAAATGGAATTACTTTTTTTTATAAGATGAAGTTCATGAAATTATACTGATTCATAAGTTCATATGTTAATCATCACTACTGATAATCCTTGGCCATAATTTTTGCTTGTTACCTAGATACAGTTATAATTTTTAGTACAGCTATGTATAAGCAAAATTAAAAACAGATTCCGAGTAAAGAGCAGCAAGTAAACCACGCTGACAGTTTTAGTTTTATATGTAGTAAATATAACAATAAATACAAGGCATGGCAAGTATGTGTAGTGGCCTAAAGTCAAATTCAGTAAATTTCATTTTTTTTGTAGTATTCAGTCTAAAGGCATTTATCTTAGTTGAAGAATCCCTACAGCGACTTTCCTCTATTTGGAATTTTGAGTTCCAATATTTTATTATTTGATACCCTCATCATGTACTGGGGCCAAAACCAGACCCCCTGTTTGCATTAATACACTAAGTTCTTCATCCTCCCCCAACTCATCTCCTCCCACCAGAGTTCGTATGTCTACATAAAATCCTGCTTGGAGTCATTCCAATTTAAAACTTATACGGTTGAATTTATATCTGAATCTTTTACTGATCACATTCAATTTGCTTTAATTAGACTAACTCTGGAATTTGCTAGAAACTTCTAGGGTTTACCAGTGAATGCTACAGGGGCTACAGTTGCTGCCATGTGCTTGGGCCTGTTTCTTTTAACCACGTGCTGCATACTATCAACACAAGTTTTATCACTGTGCCTTCTAGAGCTATTGTTATTTGTGAGGATATTTGTCTGCTTTTCTATGAGCTCATATATCTGACAAATCTTAGTAGCCTAATTCAAAGTTAAATCACTGTCACAAAGCAAAATCTTTCTCACAGCATTATCTTTAATACCATACACAAGTCTGTCCTTTATCAACTCATCCTTTAAATCACCAAGTCTGCACGTTTTAGCCGTATTTCTCAGGTCAGTTATATATGCTGCAAAAGTTTCATCATACCTTTGATCCCTTGTGTAAAATAAGTGCCTTCCCATTGTAACATTTGTCTGGGGGTTACACATTTCTCTAAATTTATGTTTTAAGCACTTTGGGTCCTCCCTTGACTCAGCTGGTACAACAATATGATGTTTTCCTGCTTTCCTGTATAGATAGCTGGTGCATACACAAATGAACATTCCCTTTCTATGGCTTCTGACCCTGCTGAATTAAGCAAAATAAATGCCTTTGTACGGTCATCTTTATCAGAAAATGCAGCCTGTATGAAGATGTCATACTCTTGCTCAAACACTCTCTAGTTTTCAGCAATATTACTGTCAAACACAAATGCACTGGATTTTAGAAATCCATCTGCCATGCCCACAAAGTACGTACAAACACATTTCAAATATGGCCCTTGTAGTTATGTATGAACAAGCTATACTCTGAGCTTGTAATAACATTTAAATGCACAATAAACTCTTCAAAGTACTGTACTTTGTGAAATATGCTCTGCAATGGCTGTATTCAGCAAAATAACTTTACTGTAATACTGAACAAATATGCAAACACTTTACATACTTCTGATAACTTGGATATCTTTGATTAAAATGAAAAATATGAATTCACTAAGCACATATTGAAAAATGTGGCTGTTTCCCTTTATTTTATTAGTTTTATGCAATTTGGACTTTATTTCAAACATTTTCTGTAGTAATATGAACACTTTTATCAGTATCGTACACATCATTTTATGTGAATATCATTTAGAATGTTCTGTATGCCTCGTTCCATATTTTGTTAATAAGAAATAGCGCTGAGCAAGTTTTAATATCTGAAATTCGTTTCTGACCTGCTTTGCAAAGTATATGTACAGTAGGGATGATTCACTCTTGTATATTCCATCAGTTCCAAGCAAGTGCCTTAAGTCATTTTAGCCATGCCACCTCTAACACCATGTCCTTTAGACATGCTACTTCTGGCATCATTTCGGTCGTCCTTCTCTAACTTAGATGACAAGCAGGCAGAGTATTTGGTTTCGATGCTTTAACTTTTTCAGCTTTTCCTGGTTAGGGGTCACCACAGTGGATCACCGGTCTGCTTATGATTGGCAGTGGAGTTTTCATGGTGGCGAGTTGCCAGCCCAGCACCCAACCTTTGAAGGCACACACACAGACTCACGCACCTACCTGCATGTCTTTTAATGTTCAGTCAATCGCAGGGAGGACGTGCAGACTCCACACAGAAGGAACTCCAGCCAAGAATCGAACCAGAGAGCCTCTTGCTGTGAGGCAACAATGCTAACCGCTGCACCACCGTGGCCGACATTTTGTTTAGATGTTTTAATACACAGAAACACATCAGGATGGATATCACCATCATAAAATAAAAACAAACTGGTTAACAGATAGACCTTACATACATACATGCTTACATCTCAACAGCTGACTAGAAAATGACAGTCGGGCTTGCACATGCTCTGTATTTATACACTTGTGCAAGCCCTTGGATAGCTTCTTAAAGGTACATACACACACTGATTTACAGAGGCGGAAACAGGCTAGGCTTAATAAATAGCCTACAGGGATAACTACCTTAGTAATTACCCATGAATGTACATCAAGAATTCATACTTTTAAACCAAAACATAAGTATTTTTCCGAGTCATTTAGGACTACTAGAAATCTGTGTAAATCACTGCTATAAAAGCAGCAACTTACAAACTATCGCAGTTAATATTTAATACTGTTATGGCACTACTAATTCAATTGCCTTACTTGTTAACAGAAGAATCAGTAATGAATTTGCAAGATACTTCTTTAACATTATTCCTAATACTTTGTCCTCAAATTCCATTTAGTCAGAGCAATAACTCAAAAGTGAAAATTGTATTCCTTATACTCTTCCTAAAATAAAGACATTCAGTTCTCTTGTCACATGCGTTCATAAACTTCAATGTCCACTTACTGCCTTATCAGTTTATTTGGCTCCTAGCAAACCACTGGAAACAGCTATCTGAAAGTAACTTATCAATTTTCTTTAAAGCCCATTCTTCATGCTCTCACACAAACTATGGGACAGATACTGCACTTTCTGCAGTTCTTCTTCTCTTTTGGCTGTTCCCGTTAGGGGTCACCACAGCGGATCATCTGTTTCCATTTCTTCCTGTCCTCTGCATATTGCTCAGTCACACCAACTGCCTGCATATCCTCTCTCACCACATCCATAAACCTTATCTTAGGCCTTCCTCTTTTCCTCTTACCTGGCAGCTCCATCCTTAGCATCCTTTTCCCAATATACCCATCATCCCTCCTCAGCACATGTCCAAGCCAACACAATCTCGCCTCTCTGACTTTGTCTCCAAGCTGTCCAACCTGAGCTGACCCTCTAATATACTGATTCCTAATCCTGTCCATCCTTGTCACACCCAGTGCAAATCTTAACATCTTTAACTCTGCCACTTCCGGCTCTGACTCCTGCCTTTTTGTCAATGCCACTGTCTCCAACCCATACAATATAGCTGGTCTCACTACTCTGTTGTAGACCTTCCCTTTCACTCTTACTTTTGTCAATGCCACTGTCTCCAACCCATACAATATAGCTGGTCTTACTACTCTGTTGTAGACCTTCCCTTTCACGCTTACTGGTACCCGTCTGTCACAAATCACTCCTGACACTCTTCCCCACCCACAGCACCCTGCCTGTATTCTCTTCCTCACCTCTCTTCCACACTCACCATTACTCTGAACTGTGGATCCCAAGTACTTAAACTCATCCACCTTTGCCAACTCAACTCCCTGCATCCTCACCATTCCTCTATCCTCCCTCTCATTCACACACACATGTTCTGTCTTCATTCCTCTCTTCTCTACAGCATATCTCCACCTCTCCAGGGTCTCCTCAACCTGATCCCTACTCTCACTACAGATCACAATGTCATCTACAAACATCATAGTCCATGGGGCCTCCTGTCTGATCTCGTCTGTCAACCTGTCCATCACCATTGCAAATAAGAATGGGCTCAGAACTGATCCTTGATGTAATCCCACCTCCACCTTAAACGGATCTGTCACTCCCACTGCAGACTTCACCACTGTCACACTACCCTCGTACATATCCTGTACCACTCTTACATACTTCTCTGCCACTCCTGACTTCCTCATACAATACCACAACTCCTCTCAAGGCACCCTATCATATGCTTTCTCCAAGTCCACAAAGACACAATGCAACTCCTTCTGACCATCCCTATATTTCTCCATCAACAGTCTCAGAGCAAACATCGCATCTGTAGTGCTCTTTCCCAGCATGAAAGCATACTGCTGATCACTAATCATCACCTCACTTCTTAACCTAGCTTCCACTACTCTTTCCCATAACACCAAGCTGTGACTGATTAGTTTTATCCCTCTGTAGTTACTACAACTCTGCACATCACCCTTATTCTTAAACATAGGTAACAAAACACTTTTTCTCCACCTCCTCAGGCATCCCCTGACTTTCCAAGATTTCATTAAACAATCTGGTTAAGAACTCTACTGCCATTTTTCCTAAGCACCTCCATGCTTCCACTGGTAGGTCATCTGGACCAGCAGCCTTCCCATTCTTCTTCCTCGTCATAGCTGTCTATACTTCCTCCTTGCTAATCTGTTTCACTTCCTGATTCACTATCCCCACATCATCCAACCTTCTCTAGCTCTCATTTACTTCATTCGTCAGCCCCTAAAAGTACTCTTTGCATCTGCTCAACACACTCTCCTCACTTGTGAGTATGTTTCCCTCACTATCCTTTATCACCCTTACCTGCTGCACATCTTTCCCAGCTTGGTCCCTCTGTCTAGTCAATCGGTATAGGTCCTTTTCTCCCTACTTAGTGTCCAACCTTTCATACAACTCTTCATATGCCTTATCCTTAGCCTTCACCACCTCTCTCTTAGGTTCATAGGTTCATACTAGGCTATCTGCCCTAGGGCATTTATAAGCCTAGCCAGAGTGTGTTTGGCTTTTGCCACCCATTTTAAATGAATTTTGCTATGACCTTTTTCGAGGTTAGTATACTGTGCCTCTGTCAAACAGTGACACAGAAGTGATACCCGGGGTAAACCTACTATCTCCCCATCCACTCATCAAGATTCCTCTTGAAGAGAGTCAATGAGGGACTCTGCCTAACCTGGACTGGGATTTTATTCCAGAGTGAAGGGAGCCTCTGGGTTATGAATCTGTCCCTCCAGCATGTCCTATTTATTTAAGTGCTGAGGTTCAAGTCTCTCGAGCGCGTAGCTCGATGGGATTTGGATTTTCTGAGGTGCAGCATGTCCATTAATTGCGGGTTGGACATGGCCTTATACATCAGGCACAGATCGCCTCTGAGCAGGCGGTATGCCACTGAGTGGAGCTGGAGTTTCTTTAACCGGGCAGCATATGGCATCTGTTTGAGCCCTTTGATCCTCTCGTTGAGGTACTTTTGGGGTCTTTCCAGTTGCTGCAGGTGTCTGGTAAGGTACATCCCAAAAGGGGCATTGTACTCAATTATGGGCCTGATGAGGGATGAGTAAAGAGGCACGATGACCTCTCCTGATCTAGATGTGAATCCCTTCATGATTAGGTGGGCTATATAAAATGTTTTTCTAACCACTTTGGCCACATGGTTGTTAAATGAGAGATTTCTATCAACTTGGGTCCCCAGGTCCCTAATTACGTCTTCCGTACTTAATGGATTACCACCTATGTGGTAATTTGTGGGCACTTTGTTTTTGCCAAAGGGGATGACTATACACTTTTTGGCATTTAGCTTGAGGCCATGGCTCTGGCACCAGTTGTCTGTTTCTATGAGGCCCTTTTGTAGGATGCTTGTGTCGGCTGGAGAGTCAATTATGGCACCCAGTTTGCAGTCATCTGCGAACTTGGTCAGCCACAGTCCTTCCGTGTTAGTCTGTACCTCCGAGAAATATATACCGAACAAGAGAGGTCCCAGGACTGAGCTTTGTGGGATGCCACTTGTAACTTGTTTGGAGTCTGACATGGCTCCAGCAATTCTAACCATGTGGGTTCTGTCCTTGAGCCAGTTTGCAACCCATCTAGTGACATAGGGGTTTATATTTAAGCTGGTGAGCTTATCTATAATGCCCAAGTGGGGTATTGTATCGAAGGCTTTTGCAAGGTCCAGGTAGGCTGTGTGGACCACCTTCCCCTCGTCAATGGCCTTGGTGACTGTTTCAAAGAAATCAACCAGGTTTAAGAGGCAGGATCTGCCCTTAACAAAGCCGAACTGGGTAGGATCCAGTGTCTGTAGGTCCCCAATATCTTTATTTATGAAGTCCATGATGATCCTTTCCATAGCTTTGCAGACCAAGCTAGTCAGGCTTATGGGGTGATAGTTTCCAAGATCCGTTGAGGCACCACCTTTGTGGAGAGGGAGCACTGTTGCTGTACGCCACTCTTTGGGTACATATCCTGTAGTAAGGCTGAGATTGAACATTAGTTTTATGTTTGGGTTTAGTTCTTCTTGGAGTTCATGTAGGATGCAGCCCGGGACACCGTCTGGTCCCATTGATGCTGTGTTTTTTGCTTTGGAGAAGGCGGCTCTTACCTGAGCATCTGAGATGTCAGGGGGGCAGCACTCTGCTGGGATAGATATTTGCCCTTTTGGTGGGGAAGGGGAGAAGTTTGCGCTGAACCTGTCAGCTAGGATGTTGGCAATGTCTGTGGGTTTGGTGTATTTTTTGTCATTTTCAACTAATTCTGAGCATATCTGGGAATTCCCACCCAGGTTCCTAACATAACTAAAGAAAGCCTTGTGATTATCCTTAGTGTCCTGTGCAATTTTTCTCTCGAAGCTGGCCTTAGATGATTTTATGAGTGCCCGTAGTTTTTTGCTAATACTGATCAGAGATGCCTTCCCTTTTTGGGATTTTGCTCTATCATGTAGTAGCTTCCTCCTTCTATTGTATAGTTTGTTTATGGCTGGGGTCCACCAGACAGGATGCCTAACTTTGGAGGATTGGGTCTTGGTTTTATTTGAGATTGTATGATCCATGCATTCCTGAAGGTATTCATAGAATGCGTTTATAAAGGATTCTGTGGTCTGGGCCATATTTTCCACAGGCCCGGGGGCTTTGAAGGATTCCACCTCGGTTTTGGGGAGTGTGAAATTTGCTTTAGAGAAGTTTTTCACTGTGGTTTTCTGGGCAGGGGCTGGGGTTGGGATGTGAATATCTAGTGAGATTAGTTTATGGTCTGATCTTCCCAGTGAGGGATACACTTCTGGTCTGGAGCATAGAGTCACCATGCTGGTGATGATCAGGTCCAGTATGTTTTCCCCTCTTGTGGGAGTGGCAACAAGTTGTTCCATAGCATTTGAGTTTATAAATTCTAGGAACCTTCGGGCTAGGATGTTGGAGCTAGAGAAATGCTCCCAGTCTATGTTAGGGTAGTTGAAGTCGCCCAATATAATGGTGTTTGGAGAGACCTTCATATTTTCCAGTGTTCTCAGGAAGGCCGAGTGGGGTTCCTGGGTTTGGGAGGGTGGTCTGTAGCAGGCTATAAACTGGAAGGCAGTTTTACCCACTGTTAGTTGCACATGGATAGTCTCTGATGCTTCGTGCTGTGCCACCAACCTAGAGGTGTGGGTATCTTTGACGAATATTGATACTCCCCCTCCTTTTGTGGGTCGGTCCAAGTTTTGGGGCAGAAAAACATGGTATGAGGTATAACCTGGTAGTGCTGGGGTGCTCTCGGGAGCCTTGAACCAGGTTTCTGTTACTGCACAGATATTGATGTTCTCCATGCTAAGGAGAGTTTTGAGTGCATGCATCTTGAGGTTTAGACTTCTGGCATTGAGTAGCATTACTCTTAGTTTCTTATCCCTTGTGATACCTATGGAGGTGGGTTTGTCTTTTGAGCCTTGCCTAAAAAAGGTACTATGGGGGTGGCAAGAGCCTTTGCCAATATCCGAAAGCCCAGGGGTGACAGGTGCAAGCCATCCCTAGCGAAGCATCGTGGCTTGTCGAGCATGTCATCCCAGGCAGACCGGCATTTTATCCCCTTTGAATGACACCGATACTTAAGCCAATTGTTGAAATTGATCATCTTGTCTTCATATTGTGGCATCATTCTTGGTGAGGGTAAGATGCTACTCGAGGTCAGGGTCATACCGGCCTGGGCTACATGCTCAGAGAGCTCCTCTATGTCTCTTTTCATGCAGTCCAGGGAGGTACGTCTCAGGTCATTCACACCAGCATGGACAATGACTGAGTCATATTTGTACTTGCGTTGGAGTGACCATACTCCTCATCTCTTTATACTCCTGTCTGCTTTCTTCATCTCTCTGACAATCCCACGTCTTCTTCACCAGCCTCTTCCTCTGTATACTCTCCTGTACTTCCTCATTCCACCACCAGGTCTCCTTGTCCTCCTTCCTCTGTCCAGATGTCACACCAAGCACCTTTTAGCTGTCTTCCTTACCATCTCTGCTGTAGTTACCCAGCTATTCGGTAACTCTTCACTGCCCCTCAGTGCCTGTTTTAACTCTTCCCTGAACTCCAGCTCACAATCACCCTTATTCATCTTCCACCATTTGATCCTTGGTACTGCTCTCACACTTGTTCTCCTCTTCTTAATCACCAACATCATCCTACAGACCACCACTCTATGCTGCCTAACTACACTTTCCTCTGTCACCACTTTATAGTCTCCAATCTCTTTCAGCCTGGCCTCTTGCATAGGATATAATCCACCTGTGTCCATCTTCCTCCACTCTTGTACGTTATCCTATGCTCCTCCCTCTTCTAAAAATATGTATTCACCACAGCCATGTTCATCCTTTTCGCAAAATCCACTACCACCTGACCTTCTCCATACCTGCCCATCAGTTCCTCATCCCCTCTGTTCCCTTCACCAACATGCCCATTGAAATCCACTCTAATCACCAGTCTCTCACCCTTGGGTACACTTACCACCACTTCATCCAACTCACTCCAAAATTTTTCTTTCTCATCAATCACACACCCAACTTGTGGAGCATATGCACTAACAACATTCATCATTACACCCTCAGTTTTCAGCTTCATAAACATCACTCTATCTGACACTCTTTTCATCTGCAAAACACTCCTGGCATACTGTTCCTTCAGGATAACCCCTACCCCATTTCTCCTCCCATTCTCACCATAATAGAACAATTTGAACCCGCCTCCTATACACCTGGCCTTACTCCCCTTCCATCTGGTCTCTTGCACACAGAATATCTCAGCCTTCCTTCTCTCCATCATATCAGCTAGCTCTCTCCCTATACCAATCATACTGCCAACATTCAAAGTTCCTACCCTCAGTACTACACTCCTAACCTTCCTCCTCTCTTTCTGCTTTCGGGCATGCCTTTTCCCCTCTTCTTCTCCTTCCCCTCCTTCGGCCAATAGCAGCCCAATTTCCGCCAGCATTCTGTTGGCTAACAGTACTGGTGGCGGTCGTTGTTAACCCAGGCCTCGACCGATCTGGTATGGAAATTTGTATTGTTGTCTGCATATGTTATTTGGTAAAGGTTTTACTCTGGATGCCCTTCCTGACATAACCCTCCCCATTTATCCGGGCTTGGGACCAGCATGAAGAAATGCATTGCCTTGTGCATCCCCAGTGGCCGGGTTACTTTCTGCTACTACTGATTTAATTAGAAAAGAAGTTAAGAAGGGAGTGTGGTTGCTTCACTGCTTTTAGACTTATCTGCTGTCAACTTGAAATACATGGAGCATGCTGATTTCACACTAAAAATACAAGATCTTTGTTATAGCAAACTTACAGTACACTCAGAAGGTGATTGCGTTCCAAAATAAATACAAATATACACTGATGATAGGCTGAAGGAACATTTGATAGGGACTGGCAGTTTTCTGGCTTGAGAAAAGGGTGTTACAATCTGGGTCAAGTTTTCCCTCGAATTCTATTACTAGTGGAGCAGGTGTGTGATTGTGCCTGTAGAAATGATGCTTGAGCTACTATTAAATGATGCAAGGCTGGTGGCATGTAAGTTGTTGTCAAGGGGAGGGGAAGGTCACACATAGCTATAGATGGGGACTGTGGAAAAAACAAGACGATATTTATCAGTACTCCTGAAGCAGTGCTCCTGCATCCTGAGAGGTGCCTCCAGACTCCATGCTATAAGGTAAAGGGAGACTGTAACTGCTGGCTCAGGGAAATGATTAGGGATGAGAAGCATCTGACTATCCAAAGACAGGAAAAATTGGGAGAATGTTGTCATGTACAGACCAGATAAGCTTCATATTCGTTATAAGATGACAAAAATGCTCAGCAATTAAACAAAGGCTACACAAATGTAGAAATAAAAAAAGACAGTGACAGTAATGGATCACTTAATCTTCTAAAATAACAATGGAACAGCCTTGTGCTGCAGGTGGGGTACGGTAATCCATGTAACAAAAAAGAAAAAGTTTTATTCTGCAGAATAAGAATCGGCTATGAAGGAATGCCAGCTGTAGTTATGAAGAGCATGGAAGAAGTTGGCAAACTGAAGATAAGGGCTTCCTCTGGGCAGTAGTCATTGTATTATTAAATGCTACATTATTACGATGGGTATAGCCAAGAAGGGAAATAAAGATTATTTTCTGAGATCTCAAGGTGGTTTTATGGAAGTTTGTTGAAGAGAGAAATAGGTAATTGGGGGAAAGTAAATTGGGTACATAAGCACTTACCTGGCCATACCAAATACAGTTTACAAGGATGTTGAGAAGAAAGGGGAAAAAACCTAGGGGGTTAAACAAATGTGTTACCAGGGTACTGAAGGTAAAAGAAAGGGCTTAACAGGAAAATGACTGTGAAAGTATCATTTATTTATAAATATATTTTTAAAAAGCCTTTAATCCATAAGAGAATAACATACCAAAAGCAGCTCAATGATTTAAAGAAATAATAAGTAATAAAATTCAGATAACATTTGCTAAAACAGTATAAATAAGAATGTGAGTAGATGAGGTTGCAGGAGTACATAGAAGTAGTTATACAAAGAGCAATATTGGCAAAGAGGTGACAGATGGGTTGACATTAAAAAAACAATACTTTGGCTACTTAATTGAAAAGATTAAGATAAGATCTGATATCTAAACCTCAAAATGCATGCACTCGAGGCACTCCTCAGTATGGAGAACATCGATATCTGTGCAGTAACAGAAACCTGGTTTAAGGCTCCAGAGAGCACCCCAGCACTACCAGGCTATAACTCATACCATACCTTTCGGCCACAGAACCCGTACCGAAACACAAAAGGCAGGGTTGTATCCATATTCATCAAGGATACTCACACCTCCAGGTTAGTGGTGCAGCACGATGCATCAGAGATCATCCAAGTGCAACTAACAACAAGCAAAACTGCAATCCAAATTGTAACTTGCTACATGTCACCCACCATGACCCAGGACCTCATTCTGTGTTTCTGAAGACACTGGAAAATATGAAGGTCCTACCAAATGCCCTAATATTGGGAGATTTCAATTACCCAAACATTAACTGGGAGAACTACTCAGGTACTAACTCCCTTGCCCAACACTTCCTAGAACTTATAAACTCAAACACCCTGGATCATCTGGGCAACACCCCCGCCAGAAGTAACAACATATTGGACATGGTCATCACCAACATGGGCGACCGGTGTTCTACACCAGAGGTCAACCTCTCGCTGGTTAGATCAGACCATAGACTAATCACTCTGGATATCCACATTCCGCCCCCACCCCCAATCAAGGAAATCACTGTGAAAAACTTTTCAAAAGCAAACTTCACATTACTTAAGACTGAAGTGGAAAGGTTCACAGCCCCCATGCTAAAGGACAATGCTGTCCAAGCTGCTGAAGCCCTTACAAAGGCACTCTATGAGCACCTGTAAGAATGCATGAATCGTGCTATCCCAAGCAAAACCAAGACTTACTCCTCCGAGAAAAGGAAACCAGTCTGGTGTACCCCTGCCATAAACAAGCTATACAATAGAAGGAGGAAAGTAGTACAGAAAAGAATAAAATCCCAAGAAGGAAAGACATCCCTGATCAGTATCAGCAAGAAACTACAATCCCTCATAAAATCATCCAAGGCTAGCTTCAAAAGAAAATTGCCAAGGACCCCAAAGATAACCACAAAGAGTTCTTTAGCTATGTCAAGAACCTAAGTGGAAACTCTCAGATCTGTTCTGAGTTAGTGCAGAATGGAACAAAATACACTGAACTGACTGATATTGCCAACATTCTGGCAGACAGGTTTAGTGCAAACTTCACCCCCCTCTCACCACCTAAAGGGACCATAACCATACCAGAAGAATGTAGAGCCTCGGCAATTACTGACACACAGGTTAAAACACAGCCCTATCCAAAGCCAAAAACACAGCTTCAATGGGACCGGACAGTGTCCCAGGCTGTGTCTTAGACAAACTCCAAAATGAACTAACCCCTCACCTAAACATACTATTCAAACTCAGCCTTTCTACAGGCTATGTACCCATAGAGTGGTGCACAGCAACAGTTATCCCACTCCACAAAGGTGGAGCCACAATAGGCCCTGGGAATGTTCGCCCTTTAAGTCTGACTAGCCTGGTCTGCAAGGCTATGGGGCGCATCATCATGAAACACATTAACAGAGACATTGGGAACCTCCAAACATTGGACCCTACCCTGTTTGGCTTTGTTAAAGGCAGATCATGCCTCCTAAACCTGGTGGACTTCTTTGAGACAGTTACCAAGGCTTTAGATGAGGGAAAGGAGGTCCACACAGCCTACCTAGATCTTGCAAAGGCTTTCAACACCATTCCCCATTCTGGTATTATAGACAAGCTCACCAGCCTGAACATAAACCCCTACATCATGAGATGGGTTACCAATTGGCTCATGGATAGAAGCCACATGGTGAGAGTTGCAGGCTCTAGGTCCGACTCTAAACTGATTACAAGTGGCATCCCCCAGGGCTCAGACCAGGGAACCCCCCTGTTCGGTATATACTTCTCAGAGGTACAGGCAAGCACAGGAGGACTATGGCTGACCAAGTTCGCAGATGACTGCAAACTGGGGGTCATAATTGACTCTCCAGCTGATACAGACATCCTCCAGAAGGGTCTCACTGAGACAGATACCTGGTGTCAACATCATGGCCTCAAGCTAAATGTCAAAAAGTGCATAGTCATCCCCTTTGGAAAAAAACAAAATACCCGTTAACTACCACATACGTGGTAGTCCCCTAAATACAGAAAATGTAATAAGGGATCTGAGGACCCAAGTAGATAGTAATCTCTCCTTTGATAATCATATTGCCAAGATGGTTAGAAAATTCTTCTATGTGGCCCACCTAATCACAAAAGGGTTCGCATCTAGAACAAAAGAGGTTATTGTGCCCCGCTACTCATCACTCATCAGACCCATCATAGAGTACAACACCACATTTGGGATGTACCTTAGAAGACACCTGCAACAGCTGGAAAGACCACAGAAGTACCTCACCGACAGGATTACTGGCCTCAAACAGATGACCTATGCAGCCCAACCGAAGAAACTCTAGCTGTACTCGGTTGCATACCGCTTACTCAGAAGCGATCTCTGCCTAACATACAAGGCCATGTCCAACCCAGAATTGATGGACACACCACCTAAAAAAAAAAAACAAATCCCCTAGAGGCACATGCTTTAGGGATCTAAACCTCACTACAACAATAAATAGGACATGCTGGAGGGATAGATTCCTGTCCCAGAGACTTCCCATGCTTTGGAACAGGATTCCAATCTACATTAGGCAGAGCCCCTCACTAACACTCTTCAAGAGAAACCTTGATGAGTGGATGGGAAACAGAAAATTTACCCCGGGGATCACTGCAGTGGCTCTGCTGGACAGAGGCACAGGAAACTAATGGCTCTGCTGGACAGAGACACATGGAACTAATCTAAGGGGTTGGCGAAAGCCAACACATTCTGGCTAGGCTTACAGATGCCCTTGGGCAGATAGCCTAGTACTTACCTATGAACATAAAAAAATCTCATTACAGTTAACAATGGAAATTAATATTTCAAAGACATAAAGGGAGGTGCACACAATATAAAAAATGGCATGCACACAGCAAAAGCGAACATTCATCAAACATTTGCACACATCATGACCATAACAACAACTAACAAAGCACACATCTTTCTGAACGACTCAAAAAAAAAACACAAACTGATAAATACCACCATTGCAGGTTGCTGCACCTCTAAAAAGCTCCTAGTAATCCAGAGGTTATATTCAGGACTCCTAATAATCCAAAAAATGTCTGTAAAGAACGCCATTAAACAAAAATACCAAACAGGAATTTTATTAAGCTTAAAACCAAGTTTTTCGTCGGCGCTCTGCACCAACTTCTTCAGAAAGCAAACTAAAAACAAAGAACAATACATCTGTCCCATTATTTAAGCATCATAGCTCCACTCAAACACTCCCCCTTGTGGACACACCTGAAAATTGCACATCAATGCACTTAAAAAACTTAACCACAGAAAAACTATGCATCACCATTTGTATAAGATCAACATGACCAGCCCTGAATATTTGTAATCAAACTAATACTCTAAATTTACACCACCAACATAGCATGTATACAATCTTAAATACCTGGTAGACACTATAAACACACAAGTGGTAAACCCAGGAAAAGTATATGTGTGTAGCGCCTGTTTCAAAAAAGCCATGTAAATAAATCAAAATGCCATTCAGATGGTAACACAACTTGATGGAAGACTACAAACCATGAGTTGATATAAAATATACAAAATACATCTATGAGTATACCTTGAAAATGTATGCTTAACATTGTTATGTTGTTATCATAACCATCTGATAATAGTAGCAGTATTAGTAGCAAAAAAATAAATAAATAAAGTAAGTTATATATTATATATTGATTGTATATTGTGTGCAGTGGCTGGTACTAGGAGGCTGACATCCCTTACATAACAGACTATTCTGATGAACGATCAAACTACACATCCCCCGCTTAAAATAATGGACCACAATGTAACCATTGATAAAGACATTAAAAAATAAAACCAATAATAACAAAGTAGCACTAAACCATTTTAACAATCAAAAAACGAAGAAAGAAACAATCCCCATAAAATAGCTAAAAAGGTGGTCATTCCCAAGGGGATTAAATCAGTCCAAGAAACTTCACCTAACTAGGCTTCTCAGTTTAAGAAAGCAACTAATAGAAAGCATGCTGTTTAGTCCAGGTAGGTGGTAAGCTTCCAATTTGAGTTGCCACATCAACTCCTTGTATTCAAGTCTCAGAGAATCAGGACCCCCTGTGCCTCCATCACAAAGTTGGTCAATCACCAAAAATGAAAATTCATGACCTGGGTTGTCTAGAATGTGTTTAGCCAGTGCATTGTCTACTTTCCCCTTCTTGATAGCATATAAGTGTTTGTATAACCATTCTTGTAGCTTCCTGTCGGTCTTCCCAACATAGAAGCCAGGGCAAACAGAACACTGGGCCAAATACACCACCCGATTGCCAGCACAATTGAATCTTCCTTGAATAAGAAACTTCCTGTCCTTAATGGAAAAGGCTGTGCTTGCTTTAACATATCTACAGTACCTGCACATGTTACAATTGTACATCCCAGATCTGGGGGAGGTACCAGATATTTTAGACTCCAAAATATTTTTGATGTTAAGGCCCCTCCTGAAAGTGACCTTAGGGTACAATGCCAGCCCAAGTACTCCTGTTGACTCAGTGGTTAATAAACACCAATTCTTCCTTATGATGGACACAATGTCAGTTGAATCCAAGTTGTAAGTAATTATAAAATTATAGTTGAAGTTATCGGACTCACGAGCAGGACGAGGCAAGCCTGATGACCCGCTGTTCAAATTCCCAAAAATGGGGCTAAAATGACCATTGCCCCTCTTACCTTGCACTTCCAAGCTTAAATCTGTGACGAAATCTGCAGGATACCCTCTACAAACAAACATGTCAGCGATAAACCTGCACTCGTCATAACATTTTTTATCTTCTGAAATCATGTGGGCCGCTCGAACAAACTGGCCCTTCACGATAGCCCTCTTTTGGTGGATTGGATGTTCACTATCGAAGTGTAGGTATGAATTTGAAAATGTCAGCTTCTGATGTATATTAGCCATGAAGTGATTCATGGTCCTATCTTTCTCAATTTCTACATCCAAATAGGTTATCTTATCAGTTGCAAAATTAGATGTAAATTTCAAGAATTCGGTAGAACCATTAAAAAAAGTCACCAAGGTATTTGCATCATCTTGTGAACCATTGAGGATGAAAAAAATATCATCCAAGAACCTAGTGTATAACAACACTTTCTTTTGGACTAGGAAATTGCATAAAACGTACACCCTCTCCCAATGGGCCATTACTAAATTCACCACGCTGGCTCCGCAAGGTGATCCCATGGGAACACCAACCAATTGATGGAACCACCGGTTGTTGAACGAGAAAAAGTTGCAAGTGAGAATAATATCCAATAACTCACTGACCAGTGAGATCTCTTCTGTTGGAGCATGATGGAAGCCCAATTCCAATTGAATCCACTCGACTGCCACGAGGTGGGGAATAGATGAATATAGATCAACCACATAGATCGTCAAGAGGCAACTATCAGCATTGAATGGGATGGAACGCACCTTTTCTAGAAAAGCCCAAGAATCTCTCGAAATATGTGGAACATGATACACGTACTTCTTGAGAATATTGTCCACCACCTTAGCGGCTGCATAGGTTATACTCCCTCTAGCGCTAACTAGTTGCCGCATAGGTGGATCATATATATTCTTGTGTATCTTGGGGTTCCCAAACAAAACCGGGATCTTAGGTGATACAACAATGATATAATTGTATATATCCACATCAATTAAGCCATTGATGAACATCTCCTCAAAAAATGACCGGATACGGCTCATATTTACATTTAACTCATTCCTAGAGACTTCATGATAGGTATTAGAGGCCAAGATGGCCAACATCTTGTCGTTATAGTCGTCCAAGTCCATAGCTACCAATCCACCTCCCTTATCAGGCTGCATCAGTCTAACCGGTGCAGACTTGAGAGCTTCCAACAGGCCCTTCTCCTCTCTGGTGACATTAAATTGGGCTGGTCGCCTTGAATTAAGGAGGTGATGGATATCAAGTTTGCACAGTTGTTCGAAAACTCCAACGGTTGGTAAAAGAGGTGGGTTGAAAGTGCTAAGTATGTGAAAAAAGTAATTGGGTCTTTGTGAATTACCCAACAATAATGTCAAATTCAACTTTCTCACAAATAATTTCAGGTCCAAAATCGGCCTCCCAACACTAGCCCGACTAGAGGGTACAAAAGATAACCCTTTAGCCAAAATGTCCACCAAAGGTTGGGAAAAAGCAAACTGAGAATAATTGTAAATTTTGAAATCTTTGCCTGTATTGTAAAGGATCTCCAATGCTTGAATAGGGGGAGAAGGAATGGCTAAACAGTTGTCCATCAATTCCTCCTCGTTTTGTATTTGTTCCTCGTCGTGCGGTTCTATGTTTGTTGTGGAGACGAGGCTTGGGCATGAAAATTTACATCGTGGGCTTCAGATGCTGGCTGGACCTGGTAATTTTTTGAGGAAATGTTCATCAATGGCTTAATTGATGTGGATATATACAATTATATCATTGTTGTATCACCTAAGATACCGGTTTTGTTTGGGAACCCCAAGATACACAAGAATATATATGATCCACCTATGCGGCAACTAGTTAGCGCTAGAGGGAGTATAACCTATGCAGCCGCTAAAGTGGTGGACAATATTCTCAAGAAGTACGTGTATCATGTTCCACATATTTCAAGAGATTCTTGGGCTTTTCTAGAAAAGGTAGGTTCCGTCCCATTCAATGCTGATAGTTGCCTCTTGACGACTGATGTGGTTGATCTATATTCATCTATTCCCCACCTCGTGGCAGTCGAGTGGATTCATTTGGAATTGGGCTTCCATCATGCTCCGACAGAAGAGATCTCACTGGTCAGTGAGTTATTGGATATTATTCTCACTTGCAACTTTTTCTCATTCAACAACTGGTGGTTCCATCAATTGGTTGGTGTTCCCATGGGATCACCTTGCGGAGCCAGCGTGGCGAATTAAGTAATGGCCCATTGGGAGAGGGTGTTCATTTTATGCAATTTCCTAGTGCAAGAGAAAGTGTTGTTATACACTAGGTTCTTGGATGATATTTGTATCATCCTCAATGGTTCACAAGATGATGCAAATACCTTGGTGACTTTTTTTAATGGTTCTACCGAATTCTTGAAATTTACATCTAATTTTGCAACTAAGATAGCCTATTTGGATGTAGAAATTGAGAAAGATAGGACCATGAATCGCTTCGTGGCAAATATACATCGGAAGCCGACTTTTTCAAATTCATACCTACACTTCGATAGTGAACATCCAATCCACCAAAAGAGGGCTATCGTGAAGGGCCAGTTTGTTCGAGTGGCCCACATGATTTCAGAAGATAAAAAATTTTATGACGAGTGCAGGTTTATCGCTGACATGTTTGTTTGTAGAGAGTATCCTGCAGATTTCATCACAGATTTAAGCTTGGAAGTGCAAGGTAAGAGGGCCAATGGTCATTTTAGCCCCATTTTGGGGAACTTGAACAGCGGGTCATCAGGCTTGCCTCGTCCTGCTCGTGAGTCCGATAACTTCAACTATAATTTTATAACTACCTACAACTTGGACGCAACTGACATTGTGTCCATCATAAGGAAGATTTGGTGTTTATTAACCACTGAGTCAACAGGAGTACCTGGGCTGGCATTGTACCCTAAGGTCACTTTCAGGAGGGGCCTTAACATCAAAAATATTTTGGAGTCTAAAATATCTGGTACCTCCCCCAGATCTGGGATGTACAAGTGTAACATGTGCAGGTATGTAGATATGTTAAAGCAAGCACAGCCTTTTCCATTAAGGACAGAAAGTTTCTTATTCAAGGAAGATTCAATTGTGCTAGCAATCGGGTGGTGTATTTGGCCCAGTGTTCTGTTTGCCCTGGCTTCTATGTTGGCAAGACCGACAGGAAGCTACAAGAACGGTTATACGAACACTTATATGCCATCAAGAAGAGGAAAGTAGACAATGCGCTGGCTAAACACATTCTAGACAACCCAGGTCATGAATTTTCATTTTTGGTGATTGACCAACTTTGTGATGGAGGCACAGGGGGTCATGATTCTCTGAGACTTGAATGCAAGGAGTTGATGTGGCAACTCAAATTGGAAGCTTACCACCTACCTGGACTAAACAGCATGCTTCCTATTAGTTGCTTCCTTAACTGAGAAGCCTAGTTAGGTGAAGCTTCTTAGACTGTTTTAATCCCCTTGGGAATGACCACCTTTTTAGCTATTTTATGGGGATTGTTTCTTTCTTCGTTTTTTGATTGTTAAAATGGTTTAGTGCTACTTTGTTATTATTGGTTTTATTTTTTAATATCTTTATCAATGGTTACATTGTGGTCCATTATTTTAAGCGGGGGATGTGTAGTTTGATCGTTCATCAGAATAGTCTGTTATGTAAGGGATGTCAGCCTCCTAGTACCAGCCGCTGCACACAATATACAATCAATATATAATATATAACTTACTTTATTTTATTTTTTTTTGTTTTTTGTTTTGCTACTAATACTGCTACTATTATCAGATGGTTACAATAACAACATAACAATGTTAAGCATACATTTCCAAGGTATACTCCTAGATGTATTTTGTATATTTTATATCAACTCATGGTTTGTAGTCTTCCATCGAGTTGTGCTACCATCTGAATGGCATTTTGATTTATTTACATGGCTTTTTAAAAACAGGCGCTACACACATATACTTTTCCTGAGTTTACCACTTGTGTGTTTATAGTGTCTCCCAGGTATTTAAGATTGTATACATGCTATGTTGGTGGCATAAATTTAGAGTATTAGTTTGATTGCAAATATTCAGGGCTGGTCATGTTGATCTTATACAAATGGTGATGCACAGTTTTTCTGTGGTTAAGTTTTTTAAGTGCATTGATGTGCAATTTTCAGGTGTGTGCACAAGGGGGAGTGTTTGAGTGGAGCTATAATGCTTAAATAATGGGACAGATGTATTGTTCTTTGATTTTAGTTTTCTTTCTGAAGAAGTTGGTGCAGAGCGCCGACGAAAAGCTTGGTTTTAAGCTTAATAAAATTCCTGTTTGGTATTTTCGTTTATTGGCGTTCTTTACAGACTTTTTTGGATTATTAGGAGTCCTGAATGTAACCTCTGGATTACTAGGAGCTTTTTAGAGGTGCAGCGACCTGCAACGGTGGTATAAAGCACACATCTTGACAAATGCATTATAAAGTCCTTAAAGTTCCAT